>NW_026453670.1:0-281742 GCF_943734755.1 Anopheles moucheti
GGAATGTGTTACCATGCAAAAATTGTCTATTTTAACTAATTTCGTCCATCCGATACGAACTTTGTACTTTGCTATGTAATTCTACCAGGAATGTGTTACTATGCAAAAACTGTCTATTTCAACTAATTTTGTCCATCCGATACGAACTTTGTATTTTGCTATGTAGTTCTACCAGGAATGTGTTAACATGCAAAAACTGTCTATTTCAACTAATTTTGTCCATCCGATACGAACTTTGTACTTTGCTATGTAGTTCTACCAGGAGTGTGTTACCATGCAAAAACTGTCTATTTCAACTAATTTCGTCCATCCGATACGAACTTTGTACTTTGCTATGTAGTTCTACCAGGAATGTGTTACTATGCAAAAACTGTCTATTTCAACTAATTTCGTCCATCCGACACGAACTTTGTATTTTGCTATGTAGTTCTACCAGGAATGTGTTACCATGCAAAAACTGTCTTTTCAACTAATTTTGTCCATCCGATACGAACTTTGTACTTTGCTATGTAGTTATACCAGGAATGTGTTAGCATGCAAAAACTGTCTATTTCAACTAATTTCGTCCATCCGATACGAACTTTGTATTTTGCTATGTAGTTCTACCAGGAATGTGTTACCATGCAAAAATTGTCTATTTCAACTAATTTCGTCCATCCGATACGAACTTTGTACTTTGCTATGTAGTTATACCAGGAATGTGTTACCATGCAAAAACTGTCTATTTCAACTAATTTCGTCCATCCGATACGAACTTTGTACTTTGCTATGTAGTTCTACCAGGAATGTGTTACCATGCAAAAACTGTCTATTTTCAACTAATTTTGTCCATCCGATACGAACTTTGTATTTTGCTATGTAGTTCTACCAGGAATGTGTTACCATGCAAAAACTGTCTATTTCAACTAATTTCGTCCATCCGATACGAACTTTGTACTTTGCTATGTAGTTCTACCAGGAGTGTGTTACCATGCAAAAACTGTCTATTTCAACTAATTCCGTCAATCTGATACGAAATTTGTATTTTGCTATGTAGTTCTACCAGGAATGTGTTAACATGCAAAAACTGTCTATTTCAACTAATTTCGTCCATCCGATACGAACTTTGTACTTTGCTATGTAGTTCTACCAGGAATGTGTTACCATGCAAAAACTGTCTATTTCAACTAATTTTGTCCATCCGATACGAACTTTGTACTTTGCTATGTAGTTCTACCAGGAATGTGTTACCATGCAAAAATTGTCTATTTTAACTAATTTCGTCCATCCGATACGAACTTTGTACTTTGCTATGTAGTTATACCAGGAATGTGTTACCATGCAAAAACTGTCTATTTCAACTAATTTTGTCCATCCGATACGAACTTTGTATTTTGCTATGTAGTTCTACCAGGAATGTGTTACCATGCAAAAACTGTCTATTTCAAC
The DNA here is from genome assembly GCF_943734755.1 of Anopheles moucheti. NCBI lineage: Eukaryota > Metazoa > Arthropoda > Insecta > Diptera > Culicidae > Anopheles > Anopheles moucheti. The sequence goes on from NW_026453670.1 coordinate 1,429, forward strand.
TAATTTCGTCCATCCGATACGAACTTTGTACTTTGCTATGTAGTTCTACCAGGAATGTGTTACCATGCCAAAACTGTCTATTTCAACTAATTTCGTCCATCCGATACGAACTTTGTACTTTGCTATGTAGTTCTACCAGGAATGTGTTACCATGCAAAAATTGTCTATTTCAACTAATTTCGTCCATCCGATACGAACTTTGTATTTTGCTATGTAGTTCTACCAGGAATGTGTTACCATGCAAAAACTGTCTATTTTAATTTAATTCGTCCATCCGATACGAACTTTGTACTTTGCTATGTAGTTATACCAGGAATGTGTTACCATGCAAAAACTGTCTATTTCAACTAATTTTGTCCATCCGATACGAACTTTGTATTTTGCTATGTAGTTCCACCAGGAATGTGTTACCATGCAAAAACTGTCTATTTCAACTAATTTCGTCCATCCGATACTAACTTTGCACTTTGCTATGAAGTTCTACCAGGAATGTGTTACCATGCAAAAACTGTCTATTTTAACTAATTTCGTCCATCCGATACTAACTTTGTACTTTGCTATGTAGTTCTACCAGGAGTGTGTTACCATGCAAAAACTGTCTATTTCAACTAATTTCGTCCATCCGATACGAACTTTGTACTTTGCTATGTAGTTCTACCAGGAGTGTGTTACCATGCATAAACTGTCTATTTTAACTACTTTCGTCCATCCGATACGAACTTTGTACTTTGCTATGTAGTTCTACCAGGAGTGTGTTACCATGCAAAAACTGTCTATTTCAACTAATTTCGTCCATCCGATACGAACTTTGTACTTTGCTATGTAGTTCTACCAGGGGTGTGTTACCATGCAAAAACTGTCTATTTTAACTGATTTTGTCCATCCGATACGAACTTTGTATTTTGCTATGTAGTTCTACCAGGAATGTGTTAACATGCAAAAACTGTCTATTTTAACTAATTTTGTCCATCCGATACGAACTTTGTACTTTGCTATGTAGTTCTACCAGGAATGAGTTACCATGCAAAAACTGTCTATTTTAACTAATTTCGTCCATCCGATACGAACTTTGTATTTTGCTATGTAGTTCTACCAGGAATGTGTTACCATGCAAAAATTGTCTATTTCAACTAATTTCGTCCATCCGATACGAACTTTGTATTTTGCTATGTAGTTCTACCAGGAATGTGTTACCATGCAAAAATTGTCTATTTCAACTAATTTCGTCCATCCGATACGAACTTTGTACTTTGCTATGTAGTTCTACCAGGAATGTGTTACTATGCAAAAACTGTCTATTTCAACTAATTTCGTCCATCCGATACGAACTTTGTATTTGGCTATGTAGTTCTACCAGGAATGTGTTACCATGCAAAAATTGTCTATTTTAACTAATTTCGTCCATCCGATACGAACTTTGTATTTTGCTATGTAGTTCTACCAGGAATGTGTTACCATGCAAAAATTGTCTATTTCAACTAATTTCGTCCATCCGATACGAACTTTGTACTTTGCTATGTAGTTCTACCAGGAATGTGTTACCATGCAAAAATTGTCTATTTCAACTAATTTTGTCCATCCGATACGAACTTTGTATTTTGCTATGTAGTTCTACCAGGAATGTGTTAACATGCAAAAACTGTCTATTTCAACTAATTTTGTCCATCCGATACGAACTTTGTATTTTGCTATGTAGTTCTACCAGGAATGTGTTAACATGCAAAAACTGTCTATTTCAACTAATTTTGTCCATCCGATACGAACTTTGTACTTTGCTATGTAGTTCTACCAGGAATGAGTTACCATGCAAAAACTGTCTATTTTAACTAATTTCGTCCATCCGATACGAACTTTGTATTTTGCTATGTAGTTCTACCAGGAATGTGTTACCATGCAAAAATTGTCTATTTCAACTAATTTCGTCCATCCGATACGAACTTTGTACTTTGCTATGTAGTTCTACCAGGAATGTGTTACTATGCAAAAACTGTCTATTTCAACTAATTTCGTCCATCCGATACGAACTTTGTATTTGGCTATGTAGTTCTACCAGGAATGTGTTACCATGCAAAAATTGTCTATTTTAACTAATTTCGTCCATCCGATACGAACTTTGTATTTTGCTATGTAGTTCTACCAGGAATGTGTTACCATGCAAAAATTGTCTATTTCAACTAATTTCGTCCATCCGATACGAACTTTGTATTTTGCTATGTAGTTCTACCAGGAATGTGTTACCATGCAAAAATTGTCTATTTCAACTAATTTCGTCCATCCGATACGAACTTTGTACTTTGCTATGTAGTTATACCAGGAATGTGTTACCATGCAAAAACTGTCTATTTCAACTAATTTTGTCCATCCGATACGAACTTTGTATTTTGCTATGTAGTTCTACCAGGAATGTGTTAACATGCAAAAACTGTCTATTTCAACTAATTTTGTCCATCCGATACGAACTTTGTACTTTGCTATGTAGTTCTACCAGGAATGAGTTACCATGCAAAAACTGTCTATTTTAACTAATTTCGTCCATCCGATACGAACTTTGTATTTTGCTATGTAGTTCTACCAGGAATGTGTTACCATGCAAAAATTGTCTATTTCAACTAATTTCGTCCATCCGATACGAACTTTGTATTTTGCTATGTAGTTCTACCAGGAATGTGTTACCATGCAAAAACTGTCTATTTCAATTTAATTCATCCATCCGATACGAACTTTGTACTTTGCTATGTAGTTCTACCAGGGGTGTGTTACCATGCAAAGACTGTCTATTTCAACTAATTTTGTCCATCCGATACGAACTTTGTATTTTGCTATGTAGTTCTACCAGGAATGAGTTACCATGCAAAAACTGTCTATTTTAACTAATTTCGTCCATCCGATACGAACTTTGTATTTTGCTATGTAGTTCTACCAGGAATGTGTTACCATGCAAAAATTGTCTATTTCAACTAATTTCGTCCATCCGATACGAACTTTGTTCTTTGCTATGTAGTTCTACCAGGAATGTGTTACCATGCAAAAATTGTCTATTTCAACTAATTTCGTCCATCCGATACGAACTTTGTATTTTGCTATGTAGTTCTACCAGGAATGTGTTACCATGCAAAAACTGTCTATTTTAATTTAATTCGTCCATCCGATACGAACTTTGTACTTTGCTATGTAGTTCTACCAGGAATGTGTTACCATGCAAAAATTGTCTATTTCAACTAATTTCGTCCATCCGATACGAACTTTGTATTTTGCTATGTAGTTCCACCAGGAATGTGTTACCATGCAAAAACTGTCTATTTCAACTAATTTCGTCCATCCGATACTAACTTTGCACTTTGCTATGAAGTTCTACCAGGAATGTGTTACCATGCAAAAACTGTCTATTTCAACTAATTTCGTCCATCCGATACGAACTTTGTACTTTGCTATGTAGTTCTACCAGGAATGTGTTACCATGCAAAAATTGTCTATTTCAACTAATTTCGTCCATCCGATACGAACTTTGTATTTTGCTATGTAGTTCTACCAGGAATGTGTTACCATGCAAAGACTGTCTATTTCAACTAATTTTGTCCATCCGATACGAATTTTGTATTTTGCTATGTAGTTCTACCAGGAATGTGTTACCATGCAAAAATTGTCTATTTCAACTAATTTCGTCCATCCGATACGAACTTTGTATTTTGCTATGTAGTTCCACCAGGAATGTGTTACCATGCAAAAACTGTCTATTTCAACTAATTTCGTCCATCCGATACTAACTTTGTACTTTGCTATGTAGTTCTACCAGGAATGTGTTACCATGCAAAAATTGTCTATTTCAACTAATTTCGTCCATCCGATACGAACTTTGTATTTGGCTATGTAGTTCTACCAGGAATGTGTTACCATGCAAAAATTGTCTATTTTAACTAATTTCGTCCATCCGATACGAACTTTGTATTTTGCTATGTAGTTCTACCAGGAATGTGTTACCATGCAAAAACTGTCTATTTCAATTTAATTCATCCATCCGATACGAACTTTGTACTTTGCTATGTAGTTCTACCAGGGGTGTGTTACCATGCAAAGACTGTCTATTTCAACTAATTTCGTCCATCCGATACGAACTTTGTATTTTGCTATGTAGTTCTACCAGGAATGTGTTACCATGCAAAAACTGTCTATTTCAACTAATTTCGTCCATCCGATACGAACTTTGTACTTTGCTATGTAGTTCTACCAGGAATGTGTTACCATGCAAAAACTGTCTATTTCAACTAATTTCGTCCATCCGATACGAACTTTGTACTTTGCTATGTAGTTCTACCAGGAATGTGTTACCATGCAAAAATTGTCTATTTCAACTAATTTCGTCCATCCGATACGAACTTTGTATTTTGCTATGTAGTTCTACCAGGAATGTGTTACCATGCAAAAACTGTCTATTTTAATTTAATTCGTCCATCCGATACGAACTTTGTACTTTGCTATGTAGTTCTACCAGGAATGTGTTACCATGCAAAAATTGTCTATTTCAACTAATTTCGTCCATCCGATACGAACTTTGTATTTTGCTATGTAGTTCCACCAGGAATGTGTTACCATGCAAAAACTGTCTATTTCAACTAATTTCGTCCATCCGATACTAACTTTGCACTTTGCTATGTAGTTCTACCAGGAATGTGTTACCATGCAAAAACTGTCTATTTTAACTAATTTCGTCCATCCGATACTAACTTTGTACTTTGCTATGTAGTTCTACCAGGAGTGTGTTACCATGCAAAAACTGTCTATTTCAACTAATTTCGTCCATCCGATACGAACTTTGTACTTTGCTATGTAGTTCTACCAGGAGTGTGTTACCATGCATAAACTGTCTATTTTAACTACTTTCGTCCATCCGATACGAACTTTGTACTTTGCTATGTAGTTCTACCAGGAGTGTGTTACCATGCAAAAACTGTCTATTTCAACTAATTTCGTCCATCCGATACGAACTTTGTACTTTGCTATGTAGTTCTACCAGGGGTGTGTTACCATGCAAAAACTGTCTATTTTAACTGATTTTGTCCATCCGATACGAACTTTGTATTTTGCTATGTAGTTCTACCAGGAATGTGTTAACATGCAAAAACTGTCTATTTCAACTAATTTCGTCCATCCGATACGAACTTTGTACTTTGCTATGTAGTTCTACCAGGAATGTGTTACTATGCAAAAACTGTCTATTTCAACTAATTTCGTCCATCCGATACGAACTTTGTACTTTGCTATGTAGTTCTACCAGGAATGAGTTACCATGCAAAAACTGTCTATTTCAACTAATTTCGTCCATCCGATACGAACTTTGTACTTTGCTATGTAGTTCTACCAGGAATGTGTTACCATGCAAAAATTGTCTATTTCAACTAATTTCGTCCATCCGATACGAACTTTGTACTTTGCTATGTAGTTCTACCAGGAATGTGTTACCATGCAAAAACTGTCTATTTTAACTACTTTCGTCCATCCGATACGAACTTTGTACTTTGCTATGTAGTTCTACCAGGAGTGTGTTACCATGCAAAAACTGTCTATTTTAACTACTTTCGTCCATCCGATACGAACTTTGTACTTTGCTATGTAGTTATACCAGGAATGTGTTACCGTGCAAAAATTGTCTATTTTAACTAATTTCGTCCATCCGATACGAACTTTGTATTTTGCTATGTAGTTCTACCAGGAATGTGTTAACATGCAAAAACTGTCTATTTCAACTAATTTCGTCCATCCGATACGAACTTTGTACTTTGCTATGTAGTTCTACCAGGAATGTGTTACCATGCAAAAACTGTCTATTTTAACTACTTTCGTCCATCCGATACGAACTTTGTACTTTGCTATGTAGTTATACCAGGAATGTGTTACCGTGCAAAAATTGTCTATTTTAACTAATTTCGTCCATCCGATACGAACTTTGTATTTTGCTATGTAGTTCTACCAGGAATGTGTTAACATGCAAAAACTGTCTATTTCAACTAATTTCGTCCATCCGATACGAACTTTGTACTTTGCTATGTAGTTCTACCAGGAATGTGTTACTATGCAAAAACTGTCTATTTCAACTAATTTCGTCCATCCGATACGAACTTTGTATTTGGCTATGTAGTTCTACCAGGAATGTGTTACCATGCAAAAATTGTCTATTTTAACTAATTTCGTCCATCCGATACGAACTTTGTATTTTGCTATGTAGTTCTACCAGGAATGTGTTACCATGCAAAAACTGTCTATTTCAATTTAATTCATCCATCCGATACGAACTTTGTACTTTGCTATGTAGTTCTACCAGGGGTGTGTTACCATGCAAAAACTGTCTATTTTAACTGATTTTGTCCATCCGATACGAACTTTGTACTTTGCTATGTAGTTCTACCAGGGGTGTGTTACCATGCAAAAACTGTCTATTTTAACTAATTTCGTCCATCCGATACGAACTTTGTACTTTGCTATGTAGTTCTACCAGGAATGTGTTAACATGCAAAAACTGTCTATTTCAACTAATTTCGTCCATCCGATACGAACTTTGTATTTGGCTATGTAGTTCTACCAGGAGTGTGTTACCATGCAAAAACTGTCTATTTCAACTAATTTCGTCCATCCGATACGAACTTTGTACTTTGCTATGTAGTTCTACCAGGGGTGTGTTACCATGCAAAAACTGTCTATTTTAACTGATTTTGTCCATCCGATACGAACTTTGTACTTTGCTATGTAGTTCTACCAGGGGTGTGTTACCATGCAAAAACTGTCTATTTTAACTGATTTTGTCCATCCGATACGAACTTTGTATTTTGCTATGTAGTTCTACCAGGAATGTGTTAACATGCAAAAACTGTCTATTTTAACTGATTTTGTCCATCCGATACGAACTTTGTACTTTGCTATGTAGTTCTACCAGGAATGTGTTACTATGCAAAAACTGTCTATTTCAACTAATTTCGTCCATCCGATACGAACTTTGTATTTGGCTATGTAGTTCTACCAGGGGTGTGTTACCATGCAAAAACTGTCTATTTTAACTGATTTTGTCCATCCGATACGAACTTTGTATTTTGCTATGTAGTTCTACCAGGAATGTGTTAACATGCAAAAACTGTCTATTTCAACTAATTTCGTCCATCCGATACGAACTTTGTACTTTGCTATGTAGTTCTACCAGGGGTGTGTTACCATGCAAAAACTGTCTATTTTAACTGATTTTGTCCATCCGATACGAACTTTGTACTTTGCTATGTAGTTCTACCAGGGGTGTGTTACCATGCAAAAACTGTCTATTTTAACTGATTTTGTCCATCCGATACGAACTTTGTATTTTGCTATGTAGTTCTACCAGGAATGTGTTAACATGCAAAAACTGTCTATTTCAACTAATTTCGTCCATCCGATACGAACTTTGTATTTGGCTATGTAGTTCTACCAGGAGTGTGTTACCATGCAAAAACTGTCTATTTCAACTAATTTCGTCCATCCGATACGAACTTTGTACTTTGCTATGTAGTTCTACCAGGAGTGTGTTACCATGCAAAAACTGTCTATTTCAACTAATTTCGTCCATCCGATACGAACTTTGTACTTTGCTATGTAGTTCTACCAGGGGTGTGTTACCATGCAAAAACTGTCTATTTTAACTGATTTTGTCCATCCGATACGAACTTTGTATTTGGCTATGTAGTTCTACCAGGGGTGTGTTACCATGCAAAAACTGTCTATTTTAACTGATTTTGTCCATTCGATACGAACTTTGTATTTTGCTATGTAGTTCTACCAGGAATGTGTTAACATGCAAAAACTGTCTATTTCAACTAATTTTGTCCATCCGATACGAACTTTGTATTTTGCTATGTAGTTCTACCAGGAATGTGTTAACATGCAAAAACTGTCTATTTCAACTAATTTTGTCCATCCGATACGAACTTTGTACTTTGCTATGTAGTTCTACCAGGAGTGAGTTACCATGCAAAAACTGTCTATTTCAACTAATTTCGTCCATCCGATACGAACTTTGTACTTTGCTATCTAGTTCTACCAGGAATGTGTTACCATGCAAAAACTGTCTATTTCAACTAATTTCGTCCATCCGATACGAACTTTGTACTTTGCTATGTAGTTCTACCAGGAATGTGTTACTATGCAAAAACTGTCTATTTCAACTAATTTCGTCCATCCGACACGAACTTTGTATTTTGCTATGTAGTTCTACCAGGAATGTGTTACCATGCAAAAACTGTCTATTTCAACTAATTTTGTCCATCCGATACGAACTTTGTACTTTGCTATGTAGTTATACCAGGAATGTGTTACCATGCAAAAACTGTCTATTTCAACTAATTTTGTCCATCCGATACGAACTTTGTATTTTGCTATGTAGTTCTACCAGGAATGTGTTACCATGCAAAAACTGTCTATTTCAACTAATTTCGTCCATCCGATACGAACTTTGTACTTTGCTATGTAGTTCTACCAGGAATGTGTTACCATGCAAAAACTGTCTATTTCAACTAATTTCGTCCATCCGATACGAACTTTGTACTTTGCTATGTAGTTCTACCAGGAATGTGTTACCATGCAAAAATTGTCTATTTCAACTAATTTCGTCCATCCGATACGAACTTTGTATTTTGCTATGTAGTTCTACCAGGAATGTGTTGCCATGCAAAAACTGTCTATTTTAATTTAATTCGTCCATCCGATACGAACTTTGTACTTTGCTATGTAGTTCTACCAGGAATGTGTTACCATGCAAAAATTGTCTATTTCAACTAATTTCGTCCATCCGATACGAACTTTGTACTTTGCTATGTAGTTCTACCAGGAATGTGTTACCATGCAAAAATTGTCTATTTCAACTAATTTCGTCCATCCGATACGAACTTTGTATTTTGCTATGTAGTTCTACCAGGAATGTGTTGCCATGCAAAAACTGTCTATTTTAATTTAATTCGTCCATCCGATACGAACTTTGTACTTTGCTATGTAGTTCTACCAGGAATGTGTTACCATGCAAAAACTGTCTATTTCAACTAATTTTGTCCATCCGATACGAACTTTGTACTTTGCTATGTAGTTCTACCAGGAATGTGTTACCATGCAAAAACTGTCTATTTCAACTAATTTTGTCCATCCGATACGAACTTTGTATTTTGCTATGTAGTTCTACCAGGAATGTGTTACCATGCAAAAACTGTCTATTTCAACTAATTTCGTCCATCCGATACGAACTTTGTACTTTGCTATGTAGTTCTACCAGGAATGTGTTAACATGCAAAAACTGTCTATTTCAACTAATTTCGTCCATCCGATACGAACTTTGTACTTTGCTATGTAGTTCTACCAGGAGTGTGTTACCATGCAAAAACTGTCTATTTCAACTAATTTCGTCCATCCGATACGAACTTTGTACTTTGCTATGTAGTTCTACCAGGAATGTGTTACCATGCAAAAACTGTCTATTTTAACTACTTTCGTCCATCCGATACGAACTTTGTACTTTGCTATGTAGTTCTACCAGGAGTGTGTTACCATGCAAAAACTGTCTATTTCAACTAATTTCGTCCATCCGATACGAACTTTGTACTTTGCTATGTAGTTCTACCAGGGGTGTGTTACCATGCAAAAACTGTCTATTTTAACTGATTTCGTCCATCCGATACGAACTTTGTATTTTGCTATGTAGTTCTACCAGGAATGTGTTAACATGCAAAAACTGTCTATTTCAACTAATTTCGTCCATCCGATACGAACTTTGTACTTTGCTATGTAGTTCTACCAGGGGTGTGTTACCATGCAAAAACTGTCTATTTTAACTACTTTCGTCCATCCGATACGAACTTTGTACTTTGCTATGTAGTTCTACCAGGAGTGTGTTACCATGCAAAATCTGTCTATTTCAACTAATTTCGTCCATCCGATACGAACTTTGTACTTTGCTATGTAGTTCTACCAGGAGTGTGTTACCATGCAAAAACTGTCTATTTCAACTGATTTTGTCCATCCGATACGAACTTTGTATTTGGCTATGTAGTTCTACCAGGAATGTGTTACCATGCAAAAATTGTCTATTTTAACTAATTTCGTCCATCCGATACGAACTTTGTATTTTGCTATGTAGTTCTACCAGGAATGTGTTAACATGCAAAAACTGTCTATTTCAACTAATTTCGTCCATCCGATACGAACTTTGTACTTTGCTATGTAGTTCTACCAGGAATGTGTAACTATGCAAAAACTGTCTATTTTAACTAATTTCGTCCATCCGATACGAACTTTGTACTTTGCTATGTAGTTCTACCAGGAGTGTGTTACCATGCAAAAATTGTCTATTTCAACTAATTTCGTCCATCCGATACGAACTTTGTATTTTGCTATGTAGTTCTACCAGGAGTGTGTTACCATGCAAAAACTGTCTATTTCAACTAATTTCGTCCATCCGATACTAACTTTGCACTTTGCTATGAAGTTCTACCAGGAATGTGTTACCATGCAAAAACTGTCTATTTTAACTAATTTCGTCCATCCGATACGAATTTTGTATTTTGCTATGTAGTTCTACCAGGAATGTGTTAACATGCAAAAACTGTCTATTTCAACTAATTTCGTCCATCCGATACGAACTTTGTACTTTGCTATGTAGTTCTACCAGGAATGTGTTAACATGCAAAAACTGTCTATTTCAACTAATTTCGTCCATCCGATACGAACTTTGTACTTTGCTATGTAGTTCTACCAGGAATGAGTTACCATGCAAAAACTGTCTATTTCAACTAATTTCGTCCATCCGATACGAACTTTGTACTTTGCTATGTAGTTCTACCAGGAATGTGTTACCATGCAAAAACTGTCTATTTTAACTACTTTCGTCCATCCGATACGAACTTTGTACTTTGCTATGTAGTTCTACCAGGAGTGTGTTACCATGCAAAAACTGTCTATTTCAACTAATTTCGTCCATCCGATACGAACTTTGTACTTTGCTATGTAGTTCTACCAGGAGTGTGTTGCCATGCAAAAACTGTCTATTTCAACTAATTTCGTCCATCCGATACGAACTTTGTACTTTGCTATGTAGTTCTACCAGGGGTGTGTTACCATGCAAAAACTGTCTATTTTAACTGATTTTGTCCATCCGATACGAACTTTGTACTTTGCTATGTAGTTCTACCAGGGGTGTGTTACCATGCAAAAACTGTCTATTTTAACTGATTTTGTCCATCCGATACGAACTTTGTACTTTGCTATGTAGTTCTACCAGGGGTGTGTTACCATGCAAAAACTGTCTATTTTAACTGATTTTGTCCATCCGATACGAACTTTGTATTTTGCTATGTAGTTCTACCAGGAATGTGTTAACATGCAAAAACTGTCTATTTCAACTAATTTCGTCCATCCGATACGAACTTTGTATTTGGCTATGTAGTTCTACCAGGAGTGTGTTACCATGCAAAAACTGTCTATTTCAACTAATTTCGTCCATCCGATACGAACTTTGTACTTTGCTATGTAGTTCTACCAGGAGTGTGTTACCATGCAAAAACTGTCTATTTCAACTAATTTCGTCCATCCGATACGAACTTTGTACTTTGCTATGTAGTTCTACCAGGGGTGTGTTACCATGCAAAAACTGTCTATTTTAACTGATTTTGTCCATCCGATACGAACTTTGTACTTTGCTATGTAGTTCTACCAGGGGTGTGTTACCATGCAAAAACTGTCTATTTTAACTGATTTTGTCCATCCGATACGAACTTTGTATTTTGCTATGTAGTTCTACCAGGAATGTGTTACCATGCAAAAACTGTCTATTTCAACTAATTTCGTCCATCCGATACGAACTTTGTACTTTGCTATGTAGTTCTACCAGGAATGTGTTAACATGCAAAAACTGTCTATTTCAACTAATTTCGTCCATCCGATACGAACTTTGTACTTTGCTATGTAGTTCTACCAGGGGTGTGTTACCATGCAAAAACTGTCTATTTTAACTGATTTTGTCCATCCGATACGAACTTTGTACTTTGCTATGTAGTTCTACCAGGGGTGTGTTACCATGCAAAAACTGTTTATTTTAACTGATTTTGTCCATCCGATACGAACTTTGTATTTTGCTATGTAGTTCTACCAGGAATGTGTTAACATGCAAAAGCTGTCTATTTCAACTAATTTTGTCCATCCGATACGAACTTTGTATTTTGCTATGTAGTTCTACCAGGAATGTGTTACCATGCAAGAATTGTCTATTTTAACTAATTTCGTCCATCCGATACGAACTTTGTATTTTGCTATGTAGTTCTACCAGGAATGTGTTAACATGCAAAAACTGTCTATTTCAACTAATTTCGTCCATCCGATACGAACTTTGTACTTTGCTATGTAGTTCTACCAGGAATGTGTTACTATGCAAAAACTGTCTATTTCAACTAATTTCGTCCATCCGATACGAACTTTGTACTTTGCTATGTAGTTCTACCAGGAATGAGTTACCATGCAAAAACTGTCTATTTTAACTAATTTCGTCCATCCGATACGAACTTTGTACTTTGCTATGTAGTTCTACCAGGAATGTGTTACCATGCAAAAACTGTCTATTTTAATTTAATTCGTCCATCCGATACGAACTTTGTACTTTGCTATGTAGTTCTACCAGGAATGTGTTACCATGCAAAAACTGTCTATTTTAACTAATTTCGTCCATCCGATACGAACTTTGTACTTTGCTATGTAGTTCTACCAGGAATGTGTTACCATGCAAAAATTGTCTATTTCAACTAATTTCGTCCATCCGATACGAACTTTGTATTTTGCTATGTAGTTCTACCAGGAATGTGTTACCATGCAAAAACTGTCTATTTCAACTAATTTCGTCCATCCGATACGAACTTTGTACTTTGCTATGTAGTTCTACCAGGAATGTGTTACCATGCAAAAACTGTCTATTTCAACTAATTTTGTCCATCCGATACGAACTTTGTATTTTGCTATGTAGTTCTACCAGGAATGTGTTACCATGCAAAAACTGTCTATTTCAACTAATTTCGTCCATCCGATACGAACTTTGTACTTTGCTATGTAGTTATACCAGGAATGTGTTACCATGCAAAAACTGTCTATTTCAACTAATTTCGTCCATCCGATACTAACTTTGTACTTTGCTATGTAGTTCTACCAGGAGTGTGTTACCATGCAAAAACTGTCTATTTCAACTAATTTCGTCCATCCGATACGAACTTTGTACTTTGCTATGTAGTTCTACCAGGAGTGTGTTACCATGCATAAACTGTCTATTTTAACTACTTTCGTCCATCCGATACGAACTTTGTACTTTGCTATGTAGTTCTACCAGGAGTGTGTTACCATGCAAAAACTGTCTATTTCAACTAATTTCGTCCATCCGATACGAACTTTGTACTTTGCTATGTAGTTCTACCAGGGGTGTGTTACCATGCAAAAACTGTCTATTTTAACTGATTTTGTCCATCCGATACGAACTTTGTATTTTGCTATGTAGTTCTACCAGGAATGTGTTAACATGCAAAAACTGTCTATTTCAACTAATTTCGTCCATCCGATACGAACTTTGTACTTTGCTATGTAGTTCTACCAGGAATGTGTTACTATGCAAAAACTGTCTATTTCAACTAATTTCGTCCATCCGATACGAACTTTGTACTTTGCTATGTAGTTCTACCAGGAATGAGTTACCATGCAAAAACTGTCTATTTCAACTAATTTCGTCCATCCGATACGAACTTTGTACTTTGCTATGTAGTTCTACCAGGAATGTGTTACCATGCAAAAACTGTCTATTTTAACTACTTTCGTCCATCCGATACGAACTTTGTACTTTGCTATGTAGTTCTACCAGGAGTGTGTTACCATGCAAAAACTGTCTATTTCAACTAATTTCGTCCATCCGATACGAACTTTGTACTTTGCTATGTAGTTCTACCAGGGGTGTGTTACCATGCAAAAACTGTCTATTTTAACTGATTTTGTCCATCCGATACGAACTTTGTATTTGGCTATGTAGTTCTACCAGGGGTGTGTTACCATGCAAAAACTGTCTATTTTAACTGATTTTGTCCATCCGATACGAACTTTGTATTTTGCTATGTAGTTCTACCAGGAATGTGTTAACATGCAAAAACTGTCTATTTCAACTAATTTCGTCCATCCGATACGAACTTTGTACTTTGCTATGTAGTTCTACCAGGAATGTGTTAACATGCAAAAACTGTCTATTTCAACTAATTTCGTCCATCCGATACGAACTTTGTATTTGGCTATGTAGTTCTACCAGGAGTGTGTTACCATGCAAAAACTGTCTATTTCAACTAATTTCGTCCATCCGATACGAACTTTGTACTTTGCTATGTAGTTCTACCAGGAATGTGTTACCATGCAAAAACTGTCTATTTTAACTACTTTCGTCCATCCGATACGAACTTTGTACTTTGCTATGTAGTTCTACCAGGAGTGTGTTACCATGCAAAAACTGTCTATTTCAACTAATTTCGTCCATCCGATACGAACTTTGTACTTTGCTATGTAGTTCTACCAGGGGTGTGTTACCATGCAAAAACTGTCTATTTTAACTGATTTTGTCCATCCGATACGAACTTTGTATTTTGCTATGTAGTTCTACCAGGAATGTGTTAACATGCAAAAACTGTCTATTTCAACTAATTTCGTCCATCCGATACGAACTTTGTACTTTGCTATGTAGTTCTACCAGGGGTGTGTTACCATGCAAAAACTGTCTATTTTAACTACTTTCGTCCATCCGATACGAACTTTGTACTTTGCTATGTAGTTCTACCAGGAGTGTGTTACCATGCAAAAACTGTCTATTTCAACTAATTTCGTCCATCCGATACGAACTTTGTACTTTGCTATGTAGTTCTACCAGGAGTGTGTTACCATGCAAAAACTGTCTATTTCAACTGATTTTGTCCATCCGATACGAACTTTGTATTTGGCTATGTAGTTCTACCAGGAATGTGTTACCATGCAAAAATTGTCTATTTTAACTAATTTCGTCCATCCGATACGAACTTTGTATTTTGCTATGTAGTTCTACCAGGAATGTGTTAACATGCAAAAACTGTCTATTTCAACTAATTTCGTCCATCCGATACGAACTTTGTACTTTGCTATGTAGTTCTACCAGGAATGTGTAACTATGCAAAAACTGTCTATTTTAACTAATTTCGTCCATCCGATACGAACTTTGTACTTTGCTATGTAGTTCTACCAGGAGTGTGTTACCATGCAAAAACTGTCTATTTCAATTTAATTCATCCATCCGATACGAACTTTGTATTTTGCTATGTAGTTCTACCAGGAGTGTGTTACCATGCAAAAACTGTCTATTTGAACTAATTTCGTCCATCCGATACTAACTTTGCACTTTGCTATGAAGTTCTACCAGGAATGTGTTACCATGCAAAAACTGTCTATTTTAACTAATTTCGTCCATCCGATACAAATTTTGTATTTTGCTATGTAGTTCTACCAGGAATGTGTTAACATGCAAAAACTGTCTATTTCAACTAATTTCGTCCATCCGATACGAACTTTGTACTTTGCTATGTAGTTCTACCAGGAATGTGTTACCATGCAAAAACTGTCTATTTCAACTAATTTCGTCCATCCGATACGAACTTTGTACTTTGCTATGTAGTTCTACCAGGAATGAGTTACCATGCAAAAACTGTCTATTTCAACTAATTTCGTCCATCCGATACGAACTTTGTACTTTGCTATGTAGTTCTACCAGGAATGTGTTACCATGCAAAAACTGTCTATTTTAACTACTTTCGTCCATCCGATACGAACTTTGTACTTTGCTATGTAGTTCTACCAGGAGTGTGTTACCATGCAAAAACTGTCTATTTCAACTAATTTCGTCCATCCGATACGAACTTTGTACTTTGCTATGTAGTTCTACCAGGAGTGTGTTACCATGCAAAAACTGTCTATTTCAACTAATTTCGTCCATCCGATACGAACTTTGTACTTTGCTATGTAGTTCTACCAGGGGTGTGTTACCATGCAAAAACTGTCTATTTTAACTGATTTTGTCCATCCGATACGAACTTTGTACTTTGCTATGTAGTTCTACCAGGGGTGTGTTACCATGCAAAAACTGTCTATTTTAACTGATTTTGTCCATCCGATACGAACTTTGTACTTTGCTATGTAGTTCTACCAGGGGTGTGTTACCATGCAAAAACTGTCTATTTTAACTGATTTTGTCCATCCGATACGAACTTTGTATTTTGCTATGTAGTTCTACCAGGAATGTGTTAACATGCAAAAACTGTCTATTTCAACTAATTTCGTCCATCCGATACGAACTTTGTATTTGGCTATGTAGTTCTACCAGGAGTGTGTTACCATGCAAAAACTGTCTATTTCAACTAATTTCGTCCATCCGATACGAACTTTGTACTTTGCTATGTAGTTCTACCAGGAGTGTGTTACCATGCAAAAACTGTCTATTTCAACTAATTTCGTCCATCCGATACGAACTTTGTACTTTGCTATGTAGTTCTACCAGGGGTGTGTTACCATGCAAAAACTGTCTATTTTAACTGATTTTGTCCATCCGATACGAACTTTGTACTTTGCTATGTAGTTCTACCAGGGGTGTGTTACCATGCAAAAACTGTCTATTTTAACTGATTTTGTCCATCCGATACGAACTTTGTATTTTGCTATGTAGTTCTACCAGGAATGTGTTACCATGCAAAAACTGTCTATTTCAACTAATTTCGTCCATCCGATACGAACTTTGTACTTTGCTATGTAGTTCTACCAGGAATGTGTTAACATGCAAAAACTGTCTATTTCAACTAATTTCGTCCATCCGATACGAACTTTGTACTTTGCTATGTAGTTCTACCAGGGGTGTGTTACCATGCAAAAACTGTCTATTTTAACTGATTTTGTCCATCCGATACGAACTTTGTACTTTGCTATGTAGTTCTACCAGGGGTGTGTTACCATGCAAAAACTGTTTATTTTAACTGATTTTGTCCATCCGATACGAACTTTGTATTTTGCTATGTAGTTCTACCAGGAATGTGTTAACATGCAAAAACTGTCTATTTCAACTAATTTTGTCCATCCGATACGAACTTTGTATTTTGCTATGTAGTTCTACCAGGAATGTGTTACCATGCAAAAACTGTCTATTTCAACTAATTTCGTCCATCCGATACGAACTTTGTACTTTGCTATGTAGTTCTACCAGGGGTGTGTTACCATGCAAAAACTGTCTATTTTAACTGATTTTGTCCATCCGATACGAACTTTGTACTTTGCTATGTAGTTCTACCAGGGGTGTGTTACCATGCAAAAACTGTCTATTTTAACTGATTTTGTCCATCCGATACGAACTTTGTACTTTGCTATGTAGTTCTACCAGGGGTGTGTTACCATGCAAAAACTGTCTATTTTAACTGATTTTGTCCATCCGATACGAACTTTGTATTTTGCTATGTAGTTCTACCAGGAATGTGTTACCATGCAAAAACTGTCTATTTCAACTAATTTCGTCCATCCGATACGAACTTTGTATTTTGCTATGTAGTTCTACCAGGAATGTGTTAACATGCAAAAACTGTCTATTTCAACTAATTTCGTCCATCCGATACGAACTTTGTACTTTGCTATGTAGTTCTACCAGGGGTGTGTTACCATGCAAAAACTGTCTATTTTAACTGATTTTGTCCATCCGATACGAACTTTGTACTTTGCTATGTAGTTCTACCAGGGGTGTGTTACCATGCAAAAACTGTTTATTTTAACTGATTTTGTCCATCCGATACGAACTTTGTATTTTGCTATGTAGTTCTACCAGGGGTGTGTTACCATGCAAAAACTGTTTATTTTAACTGATTTTGTCCATCCGATACGAACTTTGTATTTTGCTATGTAGTTCTACCAGGAGTGTGTTACCATGCAAAAACTGTCTATTTCAACTAATTTCGTCCATCCGATACGAACTTTGTACTTTGCTATGTAGTTCTACCAGGGGTGTGTTACCATGCAAAAACTGTCTATTTTAACTGATTTTGTCCATCCGATACGAACTTTGTACTTTGCTATGTAGTTCTACCAGGGGTGTGTTACCATGCAAAAACTGTCTATTTTAACTGATTTTGTCCATCCGATACGAACTTTGTACTTTGCTATGTAGTTCTACCAGGAGTGTGTTACCATGCAAAAACTGTCTATTTCAACTAATTTCGTCCATCCGATACGAACTTTGTACTTTGCTATGTAGTTCTACCAGGGGTGTGTTACCATGCAAAAACTGTCTATTTTAACTGATTTTGTCCATCCGATACGAACTTTGTACTTTGCTATGTAGTTCTACCAGGGGTGTGTTACCATGCAAAAACTGTCTATTTTAACTGATTTTGTCCATCCGATACGAACTTTGTATTTTGCTATGTAGTTCTACCAGGAATGTGTTACCATGCAAAAACTGTCTATTTCAACTAATTTCGTCCATCCGATACGAACTTTGTATTTTGCTATGTAGTTCTACCAGGAATGTGTTAACATGCAAAAACTGTCTATTTCAACTAATTTCGTCCATCCGATACGAACTTTGTACTTTGCTATGTAGTTCTACCAGGAATGTGTTACTATGCAAAAACTGTCTATTTCAACTAATTTCGTCCATCCGATACGAACTTTGTACTTTGCTATGTAGTTCTACCAGGAATGAGTTACCATGCAAAAACTGTCTATTTTAACTAATTTCGTCCATCCGATACGAACTTTGTACTTTGCTATGTAGTTCTACCAGGAATGTGTTACCATGCAAAAACTGTCTATTTCAACTAATTTCGTCCATCCGATACGAACTTTGTACTTTGCTATGTAGTTCTACCAGGAGTGTGTTACTATGCAAAAACTGTCTATTTCAACTAATTTCGTCCATCCGATACGAACTTTGTACTTTGCTATGTAGTTCTACCAGGAATGTGTTACCATGCAAAAACTGTCTATTTCAACTGATTTTGTCCATCCGATACGAACTTTGTATTTTGCTATGTAGTTCTACCAGGAATGTGTTAACATGCAAAAACTGTCTATTTCAATTTAATTCATCCATCCGATACGAACTTTGTACTTTGCTATGTAGTTCTACCAGGGGTGTGTTACCATGCAAAAACTGTCTATTTTAACTGATTTTGTCCATCCGATACGAACTTTGTATTTTGCTATGTAGTTCTACCAGGAATGTGTTAACATGCAAAAACTGTCTATTTCAACTAATTTCGTCCATCCGATACGAACTTTGTATTTGGCTATGTAGTTCTACCAGGAATGTGTTACCATGCAAAAATTGTCTATTTTAACTAATTTCGTCCATCCGATACGAACTTTGTATTTTGCTATGTAGTTCTACCAGGAATGTGTTACCATGCAAAAACTGTCTATTTAAACTAATTTCGTCCATTCGATACGAACTTTGTACTTTGCTATGTAGTTCTACCAGGAGTGTGTTACCATGCAAAAACTGTCTATTTCAACTAATTTCGTCCATCCGATACGAACTTTGTATTTTGCTATGTAGTTCTACCAGGAATGTGTTACCATGCAAAAACTGTCTATTTCAATTTAATTCATCCATCCGATACGAACTTTGTACTTTGCTATGTAGTTCTACCAGGGGTGTGTTACCATGCAAAAACTGTCTATTTTAACTGATTTTGTCCATCCGATACGAACTTTGTATTTTGCTATGTAGTTCTACCAGGAATGTGTTAACATGCAAAAACTGTCTATTTCAATTTAATTCATCCATCCGATACGAACTTTGTACTTTGCTATGTAGTTCTACCAGGGGTGTGTTACCATGCAAAAACTGTCTATTTTAACTGATTTTGTCCATCCGATACGAACTTTGTATTTTGCTATGTAGTTCTACCAGGAATGTGTTAACATGCAAAAACTGTCTATTTCAACTAATTTCGTCCATCCGATACGAACTTTGTATTTGGCTATGTAGTTCTACCAGGAGTGTGTTACCATGCAAAAACTGTCTATTTCAACTAATTTCGTCCATCCGATACGAACTTTGTACTTTGCTATGTAGTTCTACCAGGAGTGTGTTACCATGCAAAAACTGTCTATTTCAACTAATTTCGTCCATCCGATACGAACTTTGTACTTTGCTATGTAGTTCTACCAGGGGTGTGTTACCATGCAAAAACTGTCTATTTTAACTGATTTTGTCCATCCGATACGAACTTTGTATTTTGCTATGTAGTTCTACCAGGAATGTGTTACCATGCAAAAACTGTCTATTTTAACTGATTTTGTCCATCCGATACGAACTTTGTATTTTGCTATGTAGTTCTACCAGGAATGTGTTAACATGCAAAAACTGTCTATTTCAACTAATTTCGTCCATCCGATACGAACTTTGTACTTTGCTATGTAGTTCTACCAGGGGTGTGTTACCATGCAAAAACTGTCTATTTTAACTGATTTTGTCCATCCGATACGAACTTTGTACTTTGCTATGTAGTTCTACCAGGGGTGTGTTACCATGCAAAAACTGTTTATTTTAACTGATTTTGTCCATCCGATACGAACTTTGTATTTTGCTATGTAGTTCTACCAGGGGTGTGTTACCATGCAAAAACTGTTTATTTTAACTGATTTTGTCCATCCGATACGAACTTTGTATTTTGCTATGTAGTTCTACCAGGGGTGTGTTACCATGCAAAAACTGTCTATTTTAACTGATTTTGTCCATCCGATACGAACTTTGTACTTTGCTATGTAGTTCTACCAGGGGTGTGTTACCATGCAAAAACTGTTTATTTTAACTGATTTTGTCCATCCGATACGAACTTTGTATTTTGCTATGTAGTTCTACCAGGGGTGTGTTACCATGCAAAAACTGTTTATTTTAACTAATTTTGTCCATCCGATACGAACTTTGTACTTTGCTATGTAGTTCTACCAGGGGTGTGTTACCATGCAAAAACTGTTTATTTTAACTGATTTTGTCCATCCGATACGAACTTTGTATTTTGCTATGTAGTTCTACCAGGAATGTGTTAACATGCAAAAACTGTCTATTTCAACTAATTTTGTCCATCCGATACGAACTTTGTATTTTGCTATGTAGTTCTACCAGGAATGTGTTACCATGCAAAAACTGTCTATTTCAACTAATTTCGTCCATCCGATACGAACTTTGTACTTTGCTATGTAGTTCTACCAGGGGTGTGTTACCATGCAAAAACTGTCTATTTTAACTGATTTTGTCCATCCGATACGAACTTTGTACTTTGCTATGTAGTTCTACCAGGGGTGTGTTACCATGCAAAAACTGTCTATTTTAACTGATTTTGTCCATCCGATACGAACTTTGTACTTTGCTATGTAGTTCTACCAGGAGTGTGTTACCATGCAAAAACTGTCTATTTCAACTAAATTCGTCCATCCGATACGAACTTTGTACTTTGCTATGTAGTTCTACCAGGGGTGTGTTACCATGCAAAAACTGTCTATTTTAACTGATTTTGTCCATCCGATACGAACTTTGTACTTTGCTATGTAGTTCTACCAGGGGTGTGTTACCATGCAAAAACTGTCTATTTTAACTGATTTTGTCCATCCGATACGAACTTTGTATTTTGCTATGTAGTTCTACCAGGAATGTGTTACCATGCAAAAACTGTCTATTTCAACTAATTTCGTCCATCCGATACGAACTTTGTATTTTGCTATGTAGTTCTACCAGGAATGTGTTAACATGCAAAAACTGTCTATTTCAACTAATTTCGTCCATCCGATACGAACTTTGTACTTTGCTATGTAGTTCTACCAGGGGTGTGTTACCATGCAAAAACTGTTTATTTTAACTGATTTTGTCCATCCGATACGAACTTTGTACTTTGCTATGTAGTTCTACCAGGGGTGTGTTACCATGCAAAAACTGTTTATTTTAACTGATTTTGTCCATCCGATACGAACTTTGTATTTTGCTATGTAGTTCTACCAGGAGTGTGTTACCATGCAAAAACTGTCTATTTCAACTAATTTCGTCCATCCGATACGAACTTTGTACTTTGCTATGTAGTTCTACCAGGGGTGTGTTACCATGCAAAAACTGTTTATTTTAACTGATTTTGTCCATCCGATACGAACTTTGTACTTTGCTATGTAGTTCTACCAGGGGTGTGTTACCATGCAAAAACTGTCTATTTTAACTGATTTTGTCCATCCGATACGAACTTTGTACTTTGCTATGTAGTTCTACCAGGGGTGTGTTACCATGCAAAAACTGTTTATTTTAACTGATTTTGTCCATCCGATACGAACTTTGTATTTTGCTATGTAGTTCTACCAGGAATGTGTTAACATGCAAAAACTGTCTATTTCAACTAATTTTGTCCATCCGATACGAACTTTGTATTTTGCTATGTAGTTCTACCAGGAGTGTGTTACCATGCAAAAACTGTCTATTTCAACTAATTTCGTCCATCCGATACGAACTTTGTACTTTGCTATGTAGTTCTACCAGGGGTGTGTTACCATGCAAAAACTGTTTATTTTAACTGATTTTGTCCATCCGATACGAACTTTGTACTTTGCTATGTAGTTCTACCAGGGGTGTGTTACCATGCAAAAACTGTCTATTTTAACTGATTTTGTCCATCCGATACGAACTTTGTACTTTGCTATGTAGTTCTACCAGGAGTGTGTTACCATGCAAAAACTGTCTATTTCAACTAAATTCGTCCATCCGATACGAACTTTGTACTTTGCTATGTAGTTCTACCAGGGGTGTGTTACCATGCAAAAACTGTCTATTTTAACTGATTTTGTCCATCCGATACGAACTTTGTACTTTGCTATGTAGTTCTACCAGGGGTGTGTTACCATGCAAAAACTGTCTATTTTAACTGATTTTGTCCATCCGATACGAACTTTGTATTTTGCTATGTAGTTCTACCAGGAATGTGTTACCATGCAAAAACTGTCTATTTCAACTAATTTCGTCCATCCGATACGAACTTTGTATTTTGCTATGTAGTTCTACCAGGAATGTGTTAACATGCAAAAACTGTCTATTTCAACTAATTTCGTCCATCCGATACGAACTTTGTACTTTGCTATGTAGTTCTACCAGGGGTGTGTTACCATGCAAAAACTGTCTATTTTAACTGATTTTGTCCATCCGATACGAACTTTGTACTTTGCTATGTAGTTCTACCAGGGGTGTGTTACCATGCAAAAACTGTTTATTTTAACTGATTTTGTCCATCCGATACGAACTTTGTATTTTGCTATGTAGTTCTACCAGGGGTGTGTTACCATGCAAAAACTGTTTATTTTAACTGATTTTGTCCATCCGATACGAACTTTGTATTTTGCTATGTAGTTCTACCAGGAGTGTGTTACCATGCAAAAACTGTCTATTTCAACTAATTTCGTCCATCCGATACGAACTTTGTACTTTGCTATGTAGTTCTACCAGGGGTGTGTTACCATGCAAAAACTGTCTATTTTAACTGATTTTGTCCATCCGATACGAACTTTGTACTTTGCTATGTAGTTCTACCAGGGGTGTGTTACCATGCAAAAACTGTCTATTTTAACTGATTTTGTCCATCCGATACGAACTTTGTACTTTGCTATGTAGTTCTACCAGGAGTGTGTTACCATGCAAAAACTGTCTATTTCAACTAATTTCGTCCATCCGATACGAACTTTGTACTTTGCTATGTAGTTCTACCAGGGGTGTGTTACCATGCAAAAACTGTCTATTTTAACTGATTTTGTCCATCCGATACGAACTTTGTACTTTGCTATGTAGTTCTACCAGGGGTGTGTTACCATGCAAAAACTGTCTATTTTAACTGATTTTGTCCATCCGATACGAACTTTGTATTTTGCTATGTAGTTCTACCAGGAATGTGTTACCATGCAAAAACTGTCTATTTCAACTAATTTCGTCCATCCGATACGAACTTTGTATTTTGCTATGTAGTTCTACCAGGAATGTGTTAACATGCAAAAACTGTCTATTTCAACTAATTTCGTCCATCCGATACGAACTTTGTACTTTGCTATGTAGTTCTACCAGGAATGTGTTACTATGCAAAAACTGTCTATTTCAACTAATTTCGTCCATCCGATACGAACTTTGTACTTTGCTATGTAGTTCTACCAGGAATGAGTTACCATGCAAAAACTGTCTATTTTAACTAATTTCGTCCATCCGATACGAACTTTGTACTTTGCTATGTAGTTCTACCAGGAGTGTGTTACCATGCAAAAACTGTCTATTTCAACTTATTTCGTCCATCCGATACGAACTTTGTACTTTGCTATGTAGTTCTACCAGGAGTGTGTTACCATGCATAAACTGTCTATTTCAACTTATTTTGTCCATCCAATACGAACTTTGTACTTTGCTATGTAGTTCTACCAGGAATGTGTTACCATGCAAAAACTGTCTATTTCAACTAATTTCGTCCATCCGATACGAACTTTGTACTTTGCTATGTAGTTCTACCAGGAGTGTGTTACTATGCAAAAACTGTCTATTTCAACTAATTTCGTCCATCCGATACGAACTTTGTACTTTGCTATGTAGTTCTACCAGGGGTGTGTTACCATGCAAAAACTGTCTATTTTAACTGATTTTGTCCATCCGATACGAACTTTGTATTTTGCTATGTAGTTCTACCAGGAATGTGTTAACATGCAAAAACTGTCTATTTCAATTTAATTCATCCATCCGATACGAACTTTGTACTTTGCTATGTAGTTCTACCAGGAGTGTGTTACCATGCAAAAACTGTCTATTTTAACTGATTTTGTCCATCCGATACGAACTTTGTATTTTGCTATGTAGTTCTACCAGGAATGTGTTAACATGCAAAAACTGTCTATTTCAACTAATTTCGTCCATCCGATACGAACTTTGTATTTGGCTATGTAGTTCTACCAGGAATGTGTTACCATGCAAAAATTGTCTATTTTAACTAATTTCGTCCATCCGATACGAACTTTGTATTTTGCTATGTAGTTCTACCAGGAATGTGTTACCATGCAAAAACTGTCTATTTCAATTTAATTCATCCATCCGATACGAACTTTGTACTTTGCTATGTAGTTCTACCAGGGGTGTGTTACCATGCAAAAACTGTCTATTTTAACTGATTTTGTCCATCCGATACGAACTTTGTATTTTGCTATGTAGTTCTACCAGGAATGTGTTAACATGCAAAAACTGTCTATTTCAACTAATTTCGTCCATCCGATACGAACTTTGTATTTAGCTATGTAGTTCTACCAGGAGTGTGTTACCATGCAAAAACTGTCTATTTCAACTAATTTCGTCCATCCGATACGAACTTTGTACTTTGCTATGTAGTTCTACCAGGAGTGTGTTACCATGCAAAAACTGTCTATTTCAACTAATTTCGTCCATCCGATACGAACTTTGTACTTTGCTATGTAGTTCTACCAGGGGTGTGTTACCATGCAAAAACTGTCTATTTTAACTGATTTTGTCCATCCGATACGAACTTTGTACTTTGCTATGTAGTTCTACCAGGGGTGTGTTACCATGCAAAAACTGTCTATTTTAACTGATTTTGTCCATCCGATACGAACTTTGTATTTTGCTATGTAGTTCTACCAGGAATGTGTTAACATGCAAAAACTGTCTATTTCAACTAATTTCGTCCATCCGATACGAACTTTGTACTTTGCTATGTAGTTCTACCAGGAATGTGTTACTATGCAAAAACTGTCTATTTCAACTAATTTCGTCCATCCGATACGAACTTTGTATTTGGCTATGTAGTTCTACCAGGGGTGTGTTACCATGCAAAAACTGTCTATTTTAACTGATTTTGTCCATCCGATACGAACTTTGTATTTTGCTATGTAGTTCTACCAGGAATGTGTTAACATGCAAAAACTGTCTATTTCAACTAATTTCGTCCATCCGATACGAACTTTGTACTTTGCTATGTAGTTCTACCAGGGGTGTGTTACCATGCAAAAACTGTCTATTTTAACTGATTTTGTCCATCCGATACGAACTTTGTATTTGGCTATGTAGTTCTACCAGGAATGTGTTACCATGCAAAAATTGTCTATTTCAACTAATTTCGTCCATCCGATACGAACTTTGTATTTTGCTATGTAGTTCCACCAGGAATGTGTTATCATGCAAAAACTGTCTATTTCAACTAATTTCGTCCATCCGATACTAACTTTGCACTTTGCTATGAAGTTCTACCAGGAATGTGTTACCATGCAAAAACTGTCTATTTTAACTAATTTCGTCCATCCGATACTAACTTTGTACTTTGCTATGTAGTTCTACCAGGAGTGTGTTACCATGCAAAAACTGTTAATTTCAACTAATTTCGTCCATCCGATACGAACTTTGTACTTTGCTATGTAGTTCTACCAGGAATGTGTTACCATGCAAAAACTGTCTATTTCAACTAATTTCGTCCATCCGATACGAACTTTGTACTTTGCTATGTAGTTCTACCAGGAATGTGTTACCATGCAAAAACTGTCTATTTCAACTAATTTCGTCCATCCAATACGAACTTTGTACTTTGCTATGTAGTTCTACCAGGAATGTGTTACCATGCAAAAACTGTCTATTTCAACTAATTTCGTCCATCCGATACGAACTTTGTACTTTGCTATGTAGTTATACCAGGAGTGTGTTACCATGCAAAAACTGTCTATTTCAACTAATTTTGTCCATCCGATACGAACTTTGTACTTTGCTATGTAGTTATACCAGGAGTGTGTTACCATGCAAAAACTGTCTATTTCCACTAATTTCGTCCATCCGATACGAACTTTGTACTTTGCTATGTAGTTCTACCAGGAATGTGTTACCATGCAAAAACTGTCTATTTCAACTAATTTTGTCCATCCGATACGAACTTTGTACTTTGCTATGTAGTTATACCAGGAATGTGTTACCATGCAAAAACTGACTATTTCAACTAATTTCGTCCATCCGATACGAACTTTGTACTTTGCTATGTAGTTCTACCAGGAGTGTGTTACCATGCAAAAACTGTCTATTTCAACTAATTTCGTCCATCCGATACGAACTTTGTACTTTGCTATGTAGTTATACCAGGAGTGTGTTACCATGCAAAAACTGTCTATTTCAACTAATTTCGTCCATCCGATACGAACTTTGTACTTTGCTATGTAGTTCTACCAGGAATGTGTTACCATGCAAAAACTGTCTATTTCAACTAATTTCGTCCATCCGATACGAACTTTGTACTTTGCTATGTAGTGCTACCAGGAATGTGTTACCATGCAAAAACTGTCTATTTCAACTAATTTCGTCCATCCGATACGAACTTTGTACTTTGCTATGTAGTTCTACCAGGAATGTGTTACTATGCAAAAACTGTCTATTTCAACTAGTTTCGTCCATCCGATACGAACTTTGTACTTTGCTATGTAGTTATACCAGGAGTGTGTTACCATGCAAAAACTGTCTATTTCAACTAATTTCGTCCATCCGATACGAACTTTGTACTTTGCTATGTAGTTATACCAGGAGTGTGTTACCATGCAAAAACTGTCTATTTCAACTAATTTCGTCCATCCGATACGAACTTTGTACTTTGCTATGTAGTTCTACCAGGAATGTGTTACCATGCAAAAACTGTCTATTTCAACTAATTTTGTCCATCCGATACGAACTTTGTACTTTGCTATGTAGTTATACCAGGAATGTGTTACCATGCAAAAACTGACTATTTCAACTAATTTCGTCCATCCGATACGAACTTTGTACTTTGCTATGTAGTTCTACCAGGAATGTGTTACTATGCAAAAACTGTCTATTTCAACTAGTTTCGTCCATCCGATACGAACTTTGTACTTTGCTATGTAGTTATACCAGGAGTGTGTTACCATGCAAAAACTGTCTATTTCAACTAATTTCGTCCATCCGATACGAACTTTGTACTTTGCTATGTAGTTCTACCAGGAATGTGTTACCATGCAAAAACTGTCTATTTCAACTAATTTCGTCCATCCGATACGAACTCTGTACTTTGCTATGTAGTTCAACCAGGAATGTGTTACCATGCAAAAACTGTCTATTTCAACTAATTTCGTCCATCCGATACGAACTTTGTACTTTGCTATGTAGTTCTACCAGGAATGTGTTACCATGCAAAAACTGTCTATTTCAACTAATTTCGTCCATCCGATACGAACTTTGTACTTTGCTATGTAGTTCTACCAGGAATGTGTTACCATGCAAAAACTGTCTATTTCAACTAATTTCGTCCATCCGATACGAACTTTGTACTTTGCTATGTAGTTCTACCAGGAATGTGTTACCATGCAAAAACTGTCTATTTCAACTAATTTCGTCCATCCGATACGAACTTTGTACTTTGCTATGTAGTTCTACCAGGAATGTGTTACCATGCAAAAACTGTCTATTTCAACTAATTTCGTCCATCCGATACGAACTTTGTACTTTGCTATGTAGTTCTACCAGGAGTGTGTCACCATGCAAAAACTGTCTACTTCAACTAATTTTGTCCATCCAAAACGAACTTTGTACTTTGCTATGTAGTTCTAACAGGAATGTGTTACCATGCAAAAACGGTCTATTTCAACTAATTTTGTCCATCCAAAACGAACTTTGTACTTTGCTATGTAGTTCTACCAGGAGTGAGTTACCATGCAAAAACTGTCTATTTCAACTAATTTCGTCCATCCGATACGAACTTTGTACTTTGCTATGTAGTTCTACCAGGAATGTGTTACCATGCAAAAACTGTCTATTTCAACTAATTTTGTCCATCAGATACGAACTTTGTACTTTGCTATGTAGTTCTACCAGGAGTGTGTCACCATGCAAAAACTGTCTACTTCAACTAATTTTGTCCATCCAAAACGAACTTTGTACTTTGCTATGTAGTTCTACCAGGAGTGAGTTACCATGCAAAAACTGTCTATTTCAACTAATTTCGTCCATCCGATACGAACTTTGTACTTTGCTATGTAGTTCTACCAGGAATGTGTTACCATGCGAAAACTGTCTATTTAAACTAATTTCGTCCATCCGATACGAACTTTGTACTTTGCTATCTAGTGCTACCAGGAATGTGTTACCATGCAAAAACTGTCTATTTCAACTAATTTTGTCCATCAGATACAGACTTTGTACTTTGCTATGTAGTTCTACCAGGAGTATTTTACCATGCAAAAACTGTCTATTTCAACTAATTTTGTCCATCCGATACGAACTTTGTACTTTGCTATGTAGTTCTAACAGGAATGTGTTACCATGCAAAAACGGTCTATTTCAACTAATTTTGTCCATCCAAAACGAACTTTGTACTTTGCTATGTAGTTCTACCAGGAGTGAGTTACCATGCAAAAACTGTCTACTTCAACTAATTTCGTCCATCCGATACGAACTTTGTACTTTGCTATGTAGTTCTACCAGGAGTGAGTTACCATGCAAAAACTGTCTATTTCAACTAATTTTGTCCATCAGATACGAATTTTGTACTTTGCTATGTAGTTCTACCAGGAGTGTGTCACCATGCAAAAACTGTCTACTTCAACTAATTTTGTCCATCCAAAACGAACTTTGTACTTTGCTATGTAGTTCTACCAGGAATGTGTTACCATGCAAAAACTGTCTATTTCAACTAATTTTGTCCATCAGATACAGACTTTGTACTTTGCTATGTAGTTCTACCAGGAGTGTGTCACCATGCAAAAACTGTCTACTTCAACTAATTTTGTCCATCCAAAACGAACTTTGTACTTTGCTATGTAGTTCTAACAGGAATGTGTTACCATGCAAAAACTGTCTATTTCAACTAATTTTGTCCATCAGATACAGACTTTGTACTTTGCTATGTAGTTCTACCAGGAGTATTTTACCATGCAAAAACTGTCTATTTCAACTAATTTTGTCCATCCGATACGAACTTTGTACTTTGCTATGTAGTTCTACCAGGAGTGTGTCACCATGCAAAAACTGTCTACTTCAACTAATTTTGTCCATCCAAAACGAACTTTGTACTTTGCTATGTAGTTCTAACAGGAATGTGTTACCATGCAAAAACTGTCTATTTCAACTAATTTTGTCCATCAGATACAGACTTTGTACTTTGCTATGTAGTTCTACCAGGAGTATTTTACCATGCAAAAACTGTCTATTTCAACTAATTTTGTCCATCCGATACGAACTTTGTACTTTGCTATCTAGTGCTACCAGGAATGTGTTACCATGCAAAAACTGTCTATTTCAACTAATTTTGTCCATCAGATACGAACTTTGTACTTTGCTATGTAGTTCTACCAGGAGTGTGTTACCATGCAAAAACTGTCTATTTCAACTAATTTCGTCCATCCGATACGAACTTTGTACTTTGCTATCTAGTGCTACCAGGAATGTGTTACCATGCAAAAACTGTCTATTTCAACTAATTTTGTCCATCAGATACGAACTTTGTACTTTGCTATGTAGTTCTACCAGGAGTGTGTCACCATGCAAAAACTGTCTACTTCAACTAATTTTGTCCATCCAAAACGAACTTTGTACTTTGCTATGTAGTTCTAACAGGAATGTGTTACCATGCAAAAACTGTCTATTTCAACTAATTTTGTCCATCAGATACAGACTTTGTACTTTGCTATGTAGTTCTACCAGGAGTATTTTACCATGCAAAAACTGTCTATTTCAACTAATTTTGTCCATCCGATACGAACTTTGTACTTTGCTATGTAGTTCTAACAGGAATGTGTTACCATGCAAAAACTGTCTATTTCAACTAATTTTGTCCATCAGATACGAACTTTGTACTTTGCTATGTAGTTCTACCAGGAGTGTGTCACCATGCAAAAACTGTCTACTTCAACTAATTTTGTCCATCCAAAACGAACTTTGTACTTTGCTATGTAGTTCTACCAGGAATGTGTTACCATGCAAAAACTGTCTATTTCAACTAATTTTGTCCATCAGATACGAACTTTGTACTTTGCTATGTAGTTCTACCAGGAGTGTGTCACCATGCAAAAACTGTCTATTTCAACTAATTTTGTCCATCCGATACGAACTTTGTACTTTGCTATGTAGTTCTAACAGGAATGTGTTACCATGCAAAAACGGTCTATTTCAACTAATTTTGTCCATCCAAAACGAACTTTGTACTTTGCTATGTAGTTCTACCAGGAGTGAGTTACCATGCAAAAACTGTCTATTTCAACTAATTTCGTCCATCCGATACGAACTTTGTACTTTGCTATCTAGTTCTACCAGGAATGTGTTACCATGCAAAAACTGTCTATTTCAACTAATTTTGTCCATCAGATACGAACTTTGTACTTTGCTATGTAGTTCTACCAGGAGTGTGTCACCATGCAAAAACTGTCTACTTCAACTAATTTTGTCCATCCAAAACGAACTTTGTACTTTGCTATGTAGTTCTACCAGGAGTGAGTTACCATGCAAAAACTGTCTATTTCAACTAATTTCGTCCATCCGATACGAACTTTGTACTTTGCTATCTAGTTCTACCAGGAATGTGTTACCATGCAAAAACTGTCTATTTCAACTAATTTTGTCCATCAGATACGAACTTTGTACTTTGCTATGTAGTTCTACCAGGAGTGAGTTACCATGCAAAAACTGTCTATTTCAACTAATTTCGTCCATCCGATACGAATTTTGTACTTTGCTATCTAGTTCTACCAGGAATGTGTTACCATGCAAAAACTGTCTATTTCAACTAATTTTGTCCATCAGATACGAACTTTGTACTTTGCTATGTAGTTCTACCAGGAGTGAGTTACCATGCAAAAACTGTCTATTTCAACTAATTTCGTCCATCCGATACGAACTTTGTACTTTGCTATGTAGTTCTACCAGGAATGTGTTACCATGCAAAAACTGTCTATTTCAACTAATTCCGTCCATCCGATACGAACTTTGTACTTTGCTATCTAGTTCTACCAGGAATGTGTTACCATGCAAAAACTGTCTATTTCAACTAATTTTGTCCATCAGATACGAACTTTGTACTTTGCTATGTAGTTCTACCAGGAGTGTGTCACCATGCAAAAACTGTCTACTTCAACTAATTTTGTCCATCCAAAACGAACTTTGTACTTTGCTATGTAGTTCTAACAGGAATGTGTTACCATGCAAAAACGGTCTATTTCAACTAATTTTGTCCATCCAAAACGAACTTTGTACTTTGCTATGTAGTTCTACCAGGAGTGAGTTACCATGCAAAAACTGTCTATTTCAACTAATTTCGTCCATCCGATACGAACTTTGTACTTTGCTATCTAGTTCTACCAGGAATGTGTTACCATGCAAAAACTGTCTATTTCAACTAATTTTGTCCATCAGATACGAACTTTGTACTTTGCTATGTAGTTCTACCAGGAGTGTGTCACCATGCAAAAACTGTCTACTTCAACTAATTTTGTCCATCCAAAACGAACTTTGTACTTTGCTATGTAGTTCTACCAGGAATGTGTTACCATGCAAAAACTGTCTATTTCAACTAATTTTGTCCATCAGATACGAACTTTGTACTTTGCTATGTAGTTCTACCAGGAGTGTGTCACCATGCAAAAACTGTCTACTTCAACTAATTTTGTCCATCCAAAACGAACTTTGTACTTTGCTATGTAGTTCTACCAGGAGTGAGTTACCATGCAAAAACTGTCTATTTCAACTAATTTCGTCCATCCGATACGAACTTTGTACTTTGCTATCTAGTTCTACCAGGAATGTGTTACCATGCAAAAACTGTCTATTTCAACTAATTTTGTCCATCAGATACGAACTTTGTACTTTGCTATGTAGTTCTACCAGGAGTGTGTCACCATGCAAAAACTGTCTACTTCAACTAATTTTGTCCATCCAAAACGAACTTTGTACTTTGCTATGTAGTTCTACCAGGAATGTGTTACCATGCAAAAACTGTCTATTTCAACTAATTTCGTCCATCCGATACGAACTTTGTACTTTGCTATCTAGTTCTACCAGGAATGTGTCACCATGCAAAAACTGTCTATTTCAACTAATTTTGTCCATCCGATACGAACTTTGTACTTTGCTATGTAGTTCTAACAGGAATGTGTTACCATGCAAAAACGGTCTATTTCAACTAATTTTGTCCATCCAAAACGAACTTTGTACTTTGCTATGTAGTTCTACCAGGAGTGAGTTACCATGCAAAAACTGTCTATTTCAACTAATTTCGTCCATCCGATACGAACTTTGTACTTTGCTATCTAGTTCTACCAGGAATGTGTTACCATGCAAAAACTGTCTATTTCAACTAATTTTGTCCATCAGATACGAACTTTGTACTTTGCTATGTAGTTCTACCAGGAGTGTGTCACCATGCAAAAACTGTCTACTTCAACTAATTTTGTCCATCCAAAACGAACTTTGTACTTTGCTATGTAGTTCTACCAGGAGTGAGTTACCATGCAAAAACTGTCTATTTCAACTAATTTCGTCCATCCGATACGAACTTTGTACTTTGCTATCTAGTTCTACCAGGAATGTGTTACCATGCAAAAACTGTCTATTTCAACTAATTTCGTCCATCAGATACGAACTTTGTACTTTGCTATGTAGTTCTACCAGGAGTGTGTCACCATGCAAAAACTGTCTACTTCAACTAATTTTGTCCATCCAAAACGAACTTTGTACTTTGCTATGTAGTTCTAACAGGAATGTGTTACCATGCAAAAACGGTCTATTTCAACTAATTTTGTCCATCCAAAACGAACTTTGTACTTTGCTATGTAGTTCTACCAGGAGTGAGTTACCATGCAAAAACTGTCTATTTCAACTAATTTCGTCCATCCGATACGAACTTTGTACTTTGCTATGTAGTTCTACCAGGAATGTGTTACCATGCAAAAACTGTCTATTTCAACTAATTTTGTCCATCAGATACGAACTTTGTACTTTGCTATGTAGTTCTACCAGGAGTATTTTACCATGCAAAAACTGTCTATTTCAACTAATTTCGTCCATCCGATACGAACTTTGTACTTTGCTATGTAGTTCTACCAGGAATGTGTTACCATGCGAAAACTGTCTATTTAAACTAATTTCGTCCATCCGATACGAACTTTGTACTTTGCTATCTAGTGCTACCAGGAATGTGTTACCATGCAAAAACTGTCTATTTCAACTAATTTTGTCCATCAGATACAGACTTTGTACTTTGCTATGTAGTTCTACCAGGAGTATTTTACCATGCAAAAACTGTCTATTTCAACTAATTTTGTCCATCCGATACGAACTTTGTACTTTGCTATGTAGTTCTAACAGGAATGTGTTACCATGCAAAAACGGTCTATTTCAACTAATTTTGTCCATCCAAAACGAACTTTGTACTTTGCTATGTAGTTCTACCAGGAGTGAGTTACCATGCAAAAACTGTCTACTTCAACTAATTTCGTCCATCCGATACGAACTTTGTACTTTGCTATGTAGTTCTACCAGGAGTGAGTTACCATGCAAAAACTGTCTATTTCAACTAATTTTGTCCATCAGATACGAATTTTGTACTTTGCTATGTAGTTCTACCAGGAGTGTGTCACCATGCAAAAACTGTCTACTTCAACTAATTTTGTCCATCCAAAACGAACTTTGTACTTTGCTATGTAGTTCTACCAGGAATGTGTTACCATGCAAAAACTGTCTATTTCAACTAATTTCGTCCATCCGATACGAACTTTGTACTTTGCTATCTAGTGCTACCAGGAATGTGTTACCATGCAAAAACTGTCTATTTCAACTAATTTTGTCCATCAGATACAGACTTTGTACTTTGCTATGTAGTTCTACCAGGAGTATTTTACCATGCAAAAACTGTCTATTTCAACTAATTTTGTCCATCAGATACGAACTTTGTACTTTGCTATGTAGTTCTACCAGGAGTGTGTTACCATGCAAAAACTGTCTATTTCAACTAATTTCGTCCATCCGATACGAACTTTGTACTTTGCTATCTAGTGCTACCAGGAATGTGTTACCATGCAAAAACTGTCTATTTCAACTAATTTTGTCCATCAGATACGAACTTTGTACTTTGCTATGTAGTTCTACCAGGAGTGTGTCACCATGCAAAAACTGTCTACTTCAACTAATTTTGTCCATCCAAAACGAACTTTGTACTTTGCTATGTAGTTCTAACAGGAATGTGTTACCATGCAAAAACTGTCTATTTCAACTAATTTTGTCCATCAGATACAGACTTTGTACTTTGCTATGTAGTTCTACCAGGAGTATTTTACCATGCAAAAACTGTCTATTTCAACTAATTTTGTCCATCCGATACGAACTTTGTACTTTGCTATGTAGTTCTAACAAGAATGTGTTACCATGCAAAAACTGTCTATTTCAACTAATTTTGTCCATCAGATACGAACTTTGTACTTTGCTATGTAGTTCTACCAGGAGTGTGTCACCATGCAAAAACTGTCTACTTCAACTAATTTTGTCCATCCAAAACGAACTTTGTACTTTGCTATGTAGTTCTACCAGGAATGTGTTACCATGCAAAAACTGTCTATTTCAACTAATTTTGTCCATCAGATACGAACTTTGTACTTTGCTATGTAGTTCTACCAGGAGTGTGTCACCATGCAAAAACTGTCTATTTCAACTAATTTTGTCCATCCGATACGAACTTTGTACTTTGCTATGTAGTTCTAACAGGAATGTGTTACCATGCAAAAACGGTCTATTTCAACTAATTTTGTCCATCCAAAACGAACTTTGTACTTTGCTATGTAGTTCTACCAGGAGTGAGTTACCATGCAAAAACTGTCTATTTCAACTAATTTCGTCCATCCGATACGAACTTTGTACTTTGCTATCTAGTTCTACCAGGAATGTGTTACCATGCAAAAACTGTCTATTTCAACTAATTTTGTCCATCAGATACGAACTTTGTACTTTGCTATGTAGTTCTACCAGGAGTGTGTCACCATGCAAAAACTGTCTACTTCAACTAATTTTGTCCATCCAAAACGAACTTTGTACTTTGCTATGTAGTTCTACCAGGAGTGAGTTACCATGCAAAAACTGTCTATTTCAACTAATTTCGTCCATCCGATACGAACTTTGTACTTTGCTATCTAGTTCTACCAGGAATGTGTTACCATGCAAAAACTGTCTATTTCAACTAATTTTGTCCATCCAAAACGAACTTTGTACTTTGCTATGTAGTTCTACCAGGAGTGAGTTACCATGCAAAAACTGTCTACTTCAACTAATTTCGTCCATCCGATACGAACTTTGTACTTTGCTATGTAGTTCTACCAGGAGTGAGTTACCATGCAAAAACTGTCTATTTCAACTAATTTCGTCCATCCGATACGAACTTTGTACTTTGCTATCTAGTTCTACCAGGAATGTGTTACCATGCAAAAACGGTCTATTTCAACTAATTTTGTCCATCCAAAACGAACTTTGTACTTTGCTATGTAGTTCTACCAGGAGTGTGTTACCATGCAAAAACTGTCTATTTCAACTAATTTCGTCCATCCGATACGAACTTTGTACTTTGCTATGTAGTTCTACCAGGAGTGAGTTACCATGCAAAAACTGTCTATTTCAACTAATTTTGTCCATCAGATACGAATTTTGTACTTTGCTATGTAGTTCTACCAGGAGTGTGTCACCATGCAAAAACTGTCTACTTCAACTAATTTTGTCCATCCAAAACGAACTTTGTACTTTGCTATGTAGTTCTACCAGGAATGTGTTACCATGCAAAAACTGTATATTTCAACTAATTTCGTCCATCCGATACGAACTTTGTACTTTGCTATCTAGTGCTACCAGGAATGTGTTACCATGCAAAAACTGTCTATTTCAACTAATTTTGTCCATCAGATACAGACTTTGTACTTTGCTATGTAGTTCTACCAGGAGTATTTTACCATGCAAAAACTGTCTATTTCAACTAATTTTGTCCATCCGATACGAACTTTGTACTTTGCTATGTAGTTCTAACAGGAATGTGTTACCATGCAAAAACTGTCTATTTCAACTAATTTTGTCCATCAGATACGAACTTTGAACTTTGCTATGTAGTTCTACCAGGAGTGTGTCACCATGCAAAAACTGTCTACTTCAACTGATTTTGTCCATCCAAAACGAACTTTGTACTTTGCTATGTAGTTCTACCAGGAATGTGTTACCATGCAAAAACTGTCTATTTCAACTAATTTTGTCCATCAGATACGAACTTTGTACTTTGCTATGTAGTTCTACCAGGAGTGTGTCACCATGCAAAAACTGTCTATTTCAACTAATTTTGTCCATCCGATACGAACTTTGTACTTTGCTATGTAGTTCTAACAGGAATGTGTTACCATGCAAAAACGGTCTATTTCAACTAATTTTGTCCATCCAAAACGAACTTTGTACTTTGCTATGTAGTTCTACCAGGAGTGAGTTACCATGCAAAAACTGTCTATTTCAACTAATTTCGTCCATCCGATACGAACTTTGTACTTTGCTATCTAGTTCTACCAGGAATGTGTTACCATGCAAAAACTGTCTATTTCAACTAATTTTGTCCATCAGATACGAACTTTGTACTTTGCTATGTAGTTCTACCAGGAGTGTGTCACCATGCAAAAACTGTCTACTTCAACTAATTTTGTCCATCCAAAACGAACTTTGTACTTTGCTATGTAGTTCTACCAGGAGTGAGTTACCATGCAAAAACTGTCTATTTCAACTAATTTCGTCCATCCGATACGAACTTTGTACTTTGCTATCTAGTTCTACCAGGAATGTGTTACCATGCAAAAACTGTCTATTTCAACTAATTTTGTCCATCAGATACGAACTTTGTACTTTGCTATGTAGTTCTACCAGGAGTGAGTTACCATGCAAAAACTGTCTATTTCAACTAATTTCGTCCATCCGATACGAACTTTGTACTTTGCTATCTAGTTCTACCAGGAATGTGTTACCATGCAAAAACTGTCTATTTCAACTAATTTTGTCCATCAGATACGAACTTTGTACTTTGCTATGTAGTTCTACCAGGAGTGTGTCACCATGCAAAAACTGTCTACTTCAACTAATTTTGTCCATCCAAAACGAACTTTGTACTTTGCTATGTAGTTCTAACAGGAATGTGTTACCATGCAAAAACTGTCTATTTCAACTAATTTTGTCCATCCAAAACGAACTTTGTACTTTGCTATGTAGTTCTACCAGGAGTGAGTTACCATGCAAAAACTGTCTATTTCAACTAATTTTGTCCATCCGATACGAACTTTGTACTTTGCTATGTAGTTCTACCAGGAATGTGTTACCATGCAAAAACTGTCTATTTCAACTAATTTTGTCCATCAGATACGAACTTTGTACTTTGCTATGTAGTTCTACCAGGAGTGTGTCACCATGCAAAAACTGTCTACTTCAACTAATTTTGTCCATCCAAAACGAACTTTGTACTTTGCTATGTAGTTCTACCAGGAATGTGTTACCATGCAAAAACGGTCTATTTCAACTAATTTTGTCCATCCAAAACGAACTTTGTACTTTGCTATGTAGTTCTACCAGGAGTGAGTTACCATGCAAAAACTGTCTACTTCAACTAATTTCGTCCATCCGATACGAACTTTGTACTTTGCTATGTAGTTCTACCAGGAGTGAGTTACCATGCAAAAACTGTCTATTTCAACTAATTTTGTCCATCAGATACGAATTTTGTACTTTGCTATGTAGTTCTACCAGGAGTGTGTCACCATGCAAAAACTGTCTACTTCAACTAATTTTGTCCATCCAAAACGAACTTTGTACTTTGCTATCTAGTGCTACCAGGAATGTGTTACCATGCAAAAACTGTCTATTTCAACTAATTTCGTCCATCCGATACGAACTTTGTACTTTGCTATCTAGTGCTACCAGGAATGTGTTACCATGCAAAAACTGTCTATTTCAACTAATTTTGTCCATCAGATACAGACTTTGTACTTTGCTATGTAGTTCTACCAGGAGTGAGTTACCATGCAAAAACTGTCTATTTCAACTAATTTTGTCCATCAGATACGAACTTTGTACTTTGCTATGTAGTTCTACCAGGAGTGTGTTACCATGCAAAAACTGTCTATTTCAACTAATTTCGTCCATCCGATACGAACTTTGTACTTTGCTATCTAGTGCTACCAGGAATGTGTTACCATGCAAAAACTGTCTATTTCAACTAATTTTGTCCATCAGATACGAACTTTGTACTTTGCTATGTAGTTCTACCAGGAGTGTGTCACCATGCAAAAACTGTCTACTTCAACTAATTTTGTCCATCCAAAACGAACTTTGTACTTTGCTATGTAGTTCTAACAGGAATGTGTTACCATGCAAAAACTGTCTATTTCAACTAATTTTGTCCATCAGATACAGACTTTGTACTTTGCTATGTAGTTCTACCAGGAGTATTTTACCATGCAAAAACTGTCTATTTCAACTAATTTTGTCCATCCGATACGAACTTTGTACTTTGCTATGTAGTTCTAACAGGAATGTGTTACCATGCAAAAACTGTCTATTTCAACTAATTTTGTCCATCAGATACGAACTTTGTACTTTGCTATGTAGTTCTACCAGGAGTGTGTCACCATGCAAAAACTGTCTACTTCAACTAATTTTGTCCATCCAAAACGAACTTTGTACTTTGCTATGTAGTTCTACCAGGAATGTGTTACCATGCAAAAACTGTCTATTTCAACTAATTTTGTCCATCAGCTACGAACTTTGTACTTTGCTATGTAGTTCTACCAGGAGTGTGTCACCATGCAAAAACTGTCTATTTCAACTAATTTTGTCCATCCGATACGAACTTTGTACTTTGCTATGTAGTTCTAACAGGAATGTGTTACCATGCAAAAACTGTCTACTTCAACTAATTTTGTCCATCCAAAACGAACTTTGTACTTTGCTATGTAGTTCTACCAGGAGTGAGTTACCATGCAAAAACTGTCTATTTCAACTAATTTCGTCCATCCGATACGAACTTTGTACTTTGCTATCTAGTTCTACCAGGAATGTGTTACCATGCAAAAACTGTCTATTTCAACTAATTTTGTCCATCAGATACGAACTTTGTACTTTGCTATGTAGTTCTACCAGGAGTGTGTCACCATGCAAAAACTGTCTACTTCAACTAATTTTGTCCATCCAAAACGAACTTTGTACTTTGCTATGTAGTTCTAACAGGAATGTGTTACCATGCAAAAACGGTCTATTTCAACTAATTTTGTCCATCCAAAACGAACTTTGTACTTTGCTATGTAGTTCTACCAGGAGTGAGTTACCATGCAAAAACTGTCTATTTCAACTTATTTCGTCCATCCGATACGAACTTTGTACTTTGCTATGTAGTTCTACCAGGAATGTGTTACCATGCAAAAACTGTCTATTTCAACTAATTTTGTCCATCAGATACGAACTTTGTACTTTGCTATGTAGTTCTACCAGGAGTGTGTCACCATGCAAAAACTGTCTACTTCAACTAATTTTGTCCATCCAAAACGAACTTTGTACTTTGCTATGTAGTTCTACCAGGAGTGAGTTACCATGCAAAAACTGTCTATTTCAACTAATTTCGTCCATCCGATACGAACTTTGTACTTTGCTATGTAGTTCTACCAGGAATGTGTTACCATGCGAAAACTGTCTATTTAAACTAATTTCGTCCATCCGATACGAACTTTGTACTTTGCTATCTAGTGCTACCAGGAATGTGTTACCATGCAAAAACTGTCTATTTCAACTAATTTTGTCCATCAGATACAGACTTTGTACTTTGCTATGTAGTTCTACCAGGAGTATTTTACCATGCAAAAACTGTCTATTCCAACTAATTTTGTCCATCCGATACGAACTTTGTACTTTGCTATGTAGTTCTAACAGGAATGTGTTACCATGCAAAAACGGTCTATTTCAACTAATTTTGTCCATCCAAAACGAACTTTGTACTTTGCTATGTAGTTCTACCAGGAGTGAGTTACCATGCAAAAACTGTCTACTTCAACTAATTTCGTCCATCCGATACGAACTTTGTACTTTGCTATGTAGTTCTACCAGGAGTGAGTTACCATGCAAAAACTGTCTATTTCAACTAATTTTGTCCATCAGATACGAATTTTGTACTTTGCTATGTAGTTCTACCAGGAGTGTGTCACCATGCAAAAACTGTCTACTTCAACTAATTTTGTCCATCCAAAACGAACTTTGTACTTTGCTATGTAGTTCTACCAGGAATGTGTTACCATGCAAAAACTGTCTATTTCAACTAATTTCGTCCATCCGATACGAACTTTGTACTTTGCTATCTAGTGCTACCAGGAATGTGTTACCATGCAAAAACTGTCTATTTCAACTAATTTTGTCCATCAGATACAGACTTTGTACTTTGCTATGTAGTTCTACCAGGAGTGTGTCACCATGCAAAAACTGTCTACTTCAACTAATTTTGTCCATCCAAAACGAACTTTGTACTTTGCTATGTAGTTCTAACAGGAATGTGTTACCATGCAAAAACTGTCTATTTCAACTAATTTTGTCCATCAGATACAGACTTTGTACTTTGCTATGTAGTTCTACCAGGAGTATTTTACCATGCAAAAACTGTCTATTTCAACTAATTTTGTCCATCCGATACGAACTTTGTACTTTGCTATGTAGTTCTACCAGGAGTGTGTCACCATGCAAAAACTGTCTACTTCAACTAATTTTGTCCATCCAAAACGAACTTTGTACTTTGCTATGTAGTTCTAACAGGAATGTGTTACCATGCAAAAACTGTCTATTTCAACTAATTTTGTCCATCAGATACAGACTTTGTACTTTGCTATGTAGTTCTACCAGGAGTATTTTACCATGCAAAAACTGTCTATTTCAACTAATTTTGTCCATCCGATACGAACTTTGTACTTTGCTATCTAGTGCTACCAGGAATGTGTTACCATGCAAAAACTGTCTATTTCAACTAATTTTGTCCATCAGATACGAACTTTGTACTTTGCTATGTAGTTCTACCAGGAGTGTGTTACCATGCAAAAACTGTCTATTTCAACTAATTTCGTCCATCCGATACGAACTTTGTACTTTGCTATCTAGTGCTACCAGGAATGTGTTACCATGCAAAAACTGTCTATTTCAACTAATTTTGTCCATCAGATACGGACTTTGTACTTTGCTATGTAGTTCTACCAGGAGTGTGTCACCATGCAAAAACTGTCTACTTCAACTAATTTTGTCCATCCAAAACGAACTTTGTACTTTGCTATGTAGTTCTAACAGGAATGTGTTACCATGCAAAAACTGTCTATTTCAACTAATTTTGTCCATCAGATACAGACTTTGTACTTTGCTATGTAGTTCTACCAGGAGTATTTTACCATGCAAAAACTGTCTATTTCAACTAATTTTGTCCATCCGATACGAACTTTGTACTTTGCTATGTAGTTCTAACAGGAATGTGTTACCATGCAAAAACTGTCTATTTCAACTAATTTTGTCCATCAGATACGAACTTTGTACTTTGCTATGTAGTTCTACCAGGAGTGTGTCACCATGCAAAAACTGTCTACTTCAACTAATTTTGTCCATCCAAAACGAACTTTGTACTTTGCTATGTAGTTCTACCAGGAATGTGTTACCATGCAAAAACTGTCTATTTCAACTAATTTTGTCCATCAGATACGAACTTTGTACTTTGCTATGTAGTTCTACCAGGAGTGTGTCACCATGCAAAAACTGTCTATTTCAACTAATTTTGTCCATCCGATACGAACTTTGTACTTTGCTATGTAGTTCTAACAGGAATGTGTTACCATGCAAAAACGGTCTATTTCAACTAATTTTGTCCATCCAAAACGAACTTTGTACTTTGCTATGTAGTTCTACCAGGAGTGAGTTACCATGCAAAAACTGTCTATTTCAACTAATTTCGTCCATCCGATACGAACTTTGTACTTTGCTATCTAGTTCTACCAGGAATGTGTTACCATGCAAAAACTGTCTATTTCAACTAATTTTGTCCATCAGATACGAACTTTGTACTTTGCTATGTAGTTCTACCAGGAGTGTGTCACCATGCAAAAACTGTCTACTTCAACTAATTTTGTCCATCCAAAACGAACTTTGTACTTTGCTATGTAGTTCTACCAGGAGTGAGTTACCATGCAAAAACTGTCTATTTCAACTAATTTCGTCCATCCGATACGAACTTTGTACTTTGCTATCTAGTTCTACCAGGAATGTGTTACCATGCAAAAACTGTCTATTACAACTAATTTTGTCCATCAGATACGAACTTTGTACTTTGCTATGTAGTTCTACCAGGAGTGAGTTACCATGCAAAAACTGTCTATTTCAACTAATTTCGTCCATCCGATACGAACTTTGTACTTTGCTATCTAGTTCTACCAGGAATGTGTTACCATGCAAAAACTGTCTATTTCAACTAATTTTGTCCATCAGATACGAACTTTGTACTTTGCTATGTAGTTCTACCAGGAGTGAGTTACCATGCAAAAACTGTCTATTTCAACTAATTTCGTCCATCCGATACGAACTTTGTACTTTGCTATGTAGTTCTACCAGGAATGTGTTACCATGCAAAAACTGTCTATTTCAACTAATTTCGTCCATCCGATACGAACTTTGTACTTTGCTATCTAGTTCTACCAGGAATGTGTTACCATGCAAAAACTGTCTATTTCAACTAATTTTGTCCATCAGATACGAACTTTGTACTTTGCTATGTAGTTCTACCAGGAGTGTGTCACCATGCAAAAACTGTCTACTTCAACTAATTTTGTCCATCCAAAACGAACTTTGTACTTTGCTATGTAGTTCTAACAGGAATGTGTTACCATGCAAAAACGGTCTATTTCAACTAATTTTGTCCATCCAAAACGAACTTTGTACTTTGCTATGTAGTTCTACCAGGAGTGAGTTACCATGCAAAAACTGTCTATTTCAACTAATTTCGTCCATCCGATACGAACTTTGTACTTTGCTATCTAGTTCTACCAGGAATGTGTTACCATGCAAAAACTGTCTATTTCAACTAATTTTGTCCATCAGATACGAACTTTGTACTTTGCTATGTAGTTCTACCAGGAATGTGTCACCATGCAAAAACTGTCTACTTCAACTAATTTTGTCCATCCAAAACGAACTTTGTACTTTGCTATGTAGTTCTACCAGGAATGTGTTACCATGCAAAAACTGTCTATTTCAACTAATTTTGTCCATCAGATACGAACTTTGTACTTTGCTATGTAGTTCTACCAGGAGTGTGTCACCATGCAAAAACTGTCTACTTCAACTAATTTTGTCCATCCAAAACGAACTTTGTACTTTGCTATGTAGTTC
This sequence comes from Anopheles moucheti, assembly GCF_943734755.1. NCBI lineage: Eukaryota > Metazoa > Arthropoda > Insecta > Diptera > Culicidae > Anopheles > Anopheles moucheti. The sequence goes on from NW_026453670.1 coordinate 45,932, forward strand.
TACCAGGAGTGAGTTACCATGCAAAAACTGTCTATTTCAACTAATTTCGTCCATCCGATACGAACTTTGTACTTTGCTATGTAGTTCTACCAGGAATGTGTCACCATGCAAAAACTGTCTACTTCAACTAATTTTGTCCATCCAAAACGAACTTTGTACTTTGCTATGTAGTTCTACCAGGAATGTGTTACCATGCAAAAACTGTCTATTTCAACTAATTTCGTCCATCCGATACGAACTTTGTACTTTGCTATCTAGTTCTACCAGGAATGTGTTACCATGCAAAAACTGTCTATTTCAACTAATTTTGTCCATCAGATACGAACTTTGTACTTTGCTATGTAGTTCTACCAGGAGTGTGTCACCATGCAAAAACTGTCTACTTCAACTAATTTTGTCCATCCAAAACGAACTTTGTACTTTGCTATGTAGTTCTACCAGGAATGTGTTACCATGCAAAAACTGTCTATTTCAACTAATTTCGTCCATCCGATACGAACTTTGTACTTTGCTATCTAGTTCTACCAGGAATGTGTTACCATGCAAAAACTGTCTATTTCAACTAATTTTGTCCATCAGATACGAACTTTGTACTTTGCTATGTAGTTCTACCAGGAGTGAGTTACCATGCAAAAACTGTCTATTTCAACTAATTTCGTCCATCCGATACGAACTTTGTACTTTGCTATGTAGTTCTACCAGGAATGTGTTACCATGCAAAAACTGTCTATTTCAACTAATTTCGTCCATCCGATACGAACTTTGTACTTTGCTATCTAGTTCTACCAGGAATGTGTTACCATGCAAAAACTGTCTATTTCAACTAATTTTGTCCATCAGATACGAACTTTGTACTTTGCTATGTAGTTCTACCAGGAGTGTGTCACCATGCAAAAACTGTCTATTTCAACTAATTTTGTCCATCCGATACGAACTTTGTACTTTGCTATGTAGTTCTAACAGGAATGTGTTACCATGCAAAAACGGTCTATTTCAACTAATTTTGTCCATCCAAAACGAACTTTGTACTTTGCTATGTAGTTCTACCAGGAGTGAGTTACCATGCAAAAACTGTCTATTTCAACTAATATCGTCCATCCGATACGAACTTTGTACTTTGCTATCTAGTTCTACCAGGAATGTGTTACCATGCAAAAACTGTCTATTTCAACTAATTTTGTCCATCAGATACGAACTTTGTACTTTGCTATGTAGTTCTACCAGGAGTGTGTCACCATGCAAAAACTGTCTACTTCAACTAATTTTGTCCATCCAAAACGAACTTTGTACTTTGCTATGTAGTTCTACCAGGAGTGAGTTACCATGCAAAAACTGTCTATTTCAACTAATTTCGTCCATCCGATACGAACTTTGTACTTTGCTATGTAGTTCTACCAGGAATGTGTTACCATGCAAAAACTGTCTATTTAAACTAATTTCGTCCATCCGATACGAACTTTGTACTTTGCTATCTAGTGCTACCAGGAATGTGTTACCATGCAAAAACTGTCTATTTCAACTAATTTTGTCCATCAGATACAGACTTTGTACTTTGCTATGTAGTTCTACCAGGAGTATTTTACCATGCAAAAACTGTCTATTTCAACTAATTTTGTCCATCCGATACGAACTTTGTACTTTGCTATGTAGTTCTAACAGGAATGTGTTACCATGCAAAAACGGTCTATTTCAACTAATTTTGTCCATCCAAAACGAACTTTGTACTTTGCTATGTAGTTCTACCAGGAGTGAGTTACCATGCAAAAACTGTCTACTTCAACTAATTTCGTCCATCCGATACGAACTTTGTACTTTGCTATGTAGTTCTACCAGGAGTGAGTTACCATGCAAAAACTGTCTATTTCAACTAATTTTGTCCATCAGATACGAATTTTGTACTTTGCTATGTAGTTCTACCAGGAGTGTGTCACCATGCAAAAACTGTCTACTTCAACTAATTTTGTCCATCCAAAACGAACTTTGTACTTTGCTATGTGGTTCTACCAGGAATGTGTTACCATGCAAAAACTGTCTATTTCAACTAATTTCGTCCATCCGATACGAACTTTGTACTTTGCTATCTAGTGCTACCAGGAATGTGTTACCATGCAAAAACTGTCTATTTCAACTAATTTTGTCCATCAGATACAGACTTTGTACTTTGCTATGTAGTTCTACCAGGAGTATTTTACCATGCAAAAACTGTCTATTTCAACTAATTTTGTCCATCAGATACGAACTTTGTACTTTGCTATGTAGTTCTACCAGGAGTGTGTTACCATGCAAAAACTGTCTATTTCAACTAATTTCGTCCATCCGATACGAACTTTGTACTTTGCTATCTAGTGCTACCAGGAATGTGTTACCATGTAAAAACTGTCTATTTCAACTAATTTCGTCCATCCGATACGAACTTTGTACTTTGCTATGTAGTTCTAACAGGAATGTGTTACCATGCAAAAACGGTCTATTTCAACTAATTTTGTCCATCCAAAACGAACTTTGTACTTTGCTATGTAGTTCTACCAGGAGTGAGTTACCATGCAAAAACTGTCTATTTCAACTAATTTCGTCCATCCGATACGAACTTTGTACTTTGCTATCTAGTTCTACCAGGAATGTGTTACCATGCAAAAACTGTCTACTTCAACTAATTTCGTCCATCCGATACGAACTTTGTACTTTGCTATGTAGTTCTACCAGGAGTGAGTTACCATGCAAAAACTGTCTATTTCAACTAATTTTGTCCATCAGATACGAATTTTGTACTTTGCTATGTAGTTCTACCAGGAGTGTGTCACCATGCAAAAACTGTCTACTTCAACTAATTTTGTCCATCCAAAACGAACTTTGTACTTTGCTATGTAGTTCTACCAGGAATGTGTTACCATGCAAAAACTGTCTATTTCAACTAATTTCGTCCATCCGATACGAACTTTGTACTTTGCTATCTAGTGCTACCAGGAATGTGTTACCATGCAAAAACTGTCTATTTAAACTAATTTCGTCCATCCGATACGAACTTTGTACTTTGCTATGTAGTTCTACCAGGAATGTGTTACCATGCAAAAACTGTCTATTTCAACTAATTTTGTCCATCAGATACGAACTTTGTACTTTGCTATGTAGTTCTACCAGGAGTGTGTTACCATGCAAAAACTGTCTATTTCAACTAATTTCGTCCATCCGATACGAACTTTGTACTTTGCTATCTAGTGCTACCAGGAATGTGTTACCATGTAAAAACTGTCTATTTAAACTAATTTCGTCCATCCGATACGAACTTTGAACTTTGCTATGTAGTTCTAACAGGAATGTGTTACCATGCAAAAACGGTCTATTTCAACTAATTTTGTCCATCCAAAACGAACTTTGTACTTTGCTATGTAGTTCTACCAGGAGTGAGTTACCATGCAAAAACTGTCTATTTCAACTAATTTCGTCCATCCGATACGAACTTTGTACTTTGCTATCTAGTTCTACCAGGAATGTGTTACCATGCAAAAACTGTCTATTTCAACTAATTTTGTCCATCAGATACGAACTTTGTACTTTGCTATGTAGTTCTACCAGGAGTGTGTCACCATGCAAAAACTGTCTACTTCAACTAATTTCGTCCATCCGATACGAACTTTGTACTTTGCTATGTAGTTCTACCAGGAATGTGTTACCATGCAAAAACTGTCTATTTCAACTAATTTTGTCCATCAGATACGAACTTTGTTCTTTGCTATCTAGTGCTACCAGGAATGTGTTACCATGCAAAAACTGTCTATTTCAACTAATTTTGTCCATCAGATACAGACTTTGTACTTTGCTATGTAGTTCTACCAGGAGTATTTTACCATGCAAAAACTGTCTATTTCAACTAATTTTGTCCATCCAAAACGAACTTTGTACTTTGCTATGTAGTTCTACCAGGAGTGTGTCACCATGCAAAAACTGTCTACTTTAACTAATTTTGTCCATCCAAAACGAACTTTGTACTTTGCTATCTAGTTCTACCAGGAATGTGTCACCATGCAAAAACTGTCTATTTCAACTAATTTTGTCCATCCGATACGAACTTTGTACTTTGCTATGTAGTTCTAACAGGAATGTGTTACCATGCAAAAACGGTCTATTTCAACTAATTTTGTCCATCCAAAACGAACTTTGTACTTTGCTATGTAGTTCTACCAGGAGTGAGTTACCATGCAAAAACTGTCTATTTCAACTAATTTCGTCCATCCGATACGAACTTTGTACTTTGCTATCTAGTTCTACCAGGAATGTGTTACCATGCAAAAACGGTCTATTTCAACTAATTTTGTCCATCCAAAACGAACTTTGTACTTTGCTATCTAGTTCTACCAGGAATGTGTTACCATGCAAAAACTGTCTATTTCAACTAATTTTGTCCATCAGATACGAACTTTGTTCTTTGCTATCTAGTGCTACCAGGAATGTGTTACCATGCAAAAACTGTCTATTTCAACTAATTTTGTCCATCAGATACAGACTTTGTACTTTGCTATGTAGTTCTACCAGGAATGTGTTACCATGCAAAAACTGTCTATTTCAACTAATTTTGTCCATCCAATACGAACTTTGTACTTTGCTATGTAGTTCTACCAGGAGTGTGTCACCATGCAAAAACTGTCTACTTTAACTAATTTTGTCCATCCAAAACGAACTTTGTACTTTGCTATGTAGTTCTACCAGGAATGTGTTACCATGCAAAAACTGTCTATTTCAACTAATTTTGTCCATCCGATACGAACTTTGTACTTTGCTATGTAGTTCTAACAGGAATGTGTTACCATGCAAAAACGGTCTATTTCAACTAATTTCGTCCATCCGATACGAACTTGGTACTTTGCTATGTAGTTCTACCAGGAATGTGTTACCATGCAAAAACTGTCTATTTCAACTAATTTCGTCCATCCGATACGAACTTTGTACTTTGCTATCTAGTTCTAACAGGAGTGTGTTACCATGCAAAAACTGTCTATTTCAACTAATTTCGTCCATCCGATACGAACTTTGTACTTTGCTATGTAGTTCTACCAGGAGTGTGTTACCATGCAAAAACTGTCTATTTCAACTAATTTCGTCCATCCGATACGAACTTTGTACCTTGCTATGTAGTTCTACCAGGAGTGTGTTACCATGCAAAAACTGTCTATTTCAACTAATTTCGTCCATCCGATACGAACTTTGTACTTTGCTATGTAGTTCTACCAGAAATGTGTTACCATGCAAAAACTGTCTATTTCAACAAATTTCGTCCATCCGATACGAACTTTGTACTTTGCTATGTAGTTCTACCAGGAATGTGTTACCATGCAAAAACTGTCTATTTCAACTAATTTTGTCCATCCGATACGAACTTGGTACTTTGCTATGTAGTTCTACCAGGAATGTGTTACCATGCAAAAACTGTCTATTTCAACTAATTTCGTCCATCCGATACGAACTTTGTACTTTGCTATGTAGTTCTACCAGGAGTGTGTTACCATGCAAAAACTGTCTATTTCAACTAATTTCGTCCATCCGATACGAACTTGGTACTTTGCTATGTAGTTCTACCAGGAATGTGTTACCATGCAAAAACTGTCTATTTCAACTAATTTCGTCCATCCGATACGAACTTGGTACTTTGCTATGTAGTTCTACCAGGAATGTGTTACCATGCAAAAACTGTCTATTTCAACTAATTTCGTCCATCCGATACGAACTTTGTACTTTGCTATGTAGTTCTACCAGGAGTGTGTTACCATGCAAAAACTGTCTATTTCAACTAATTTTGTCCATCCGATACGAACTTTGTACTTTGCTATGTAGTTCTACCAGGAATGTGTTACCATGCAAAAACTGTCTATTTCAACTAATTTCGTCCATCCGATACGAACTTTGTACTTTGCTATGTAGTTCTACCAGGAGTGTGTTACCATGCAAAAACTGTCTATTTCAACTAATTTCGTCCATCCGATACGAACTTTGTACTTTGCTATGTAGTTCTACCAGAAATGTGTTACCATGCAAAAACTGTCTATTTCAACAAATTTCGTCCATCCGATACGAACTTTGTACTTTGCTATGTAGTTCTACCAGGAATGTGTTACCATGCAAAAACTGTCTATTTCAACTAATTTCGTCCATCCGATACGAACTTTGTACTTTGCTATGTAGTTCTACCAGGAATGTGTTACCATGCAAAAACTGTCTATTTCAACTAATTTCGTCCATCCGATACGAACTTTGTACTTTGCTATGTAGTTCTACCAGGAATGTGTTACCATGCAAAAACTGTCTATTTCAACTAATTTCGTCCATCCGATACGAACTTTGTACTTTGCTATGTAGTTTTACCAGGAATGTGTTACCATGCAAAAACTGTCTATTTCAACTAATTTCGTCCATCCGATACGAACTTTGTACTTTGCTATGTAGTTCTACCAGGAGTGTGTTACCATGCAAAAACTGTCTATTTCAACTGATTTCGTCCATCCGATACGAACTTTGTACTTTGCTATGTAGTTCTACCAGAAATGTGTTACCATGCAAAAACTGTCTATTTCAACAAATTTCGTCCATCCGATACGAACTTTGTACTTTGCTATGTAGTTCTACCAGGAATGTGTTACCATGCAAAAACTGTCTATTTCAACTAATTTCGTCCATCCGATACGAACTTTGTACTTTGCTATGTAGTTCTACCAGGAGTGTGTTACCATGCAAAATCTGTCTATTTCAACTAATTTCGTCCATCCGATACGAACTTTGTACTTTGCTATGTAGTTCTACCAGGAATGTGTTACCATGCAAAAACTGTCTATTTCAACTTATTTCGTCCATCCAATACGAACTTTGTACTTTGCTATGTAGTTCTACCAGGAGTGTGTTACCATGCAAAAACTGTCTATTTCAACTTATTTCGTCCATCCGATACGAACTTTGTACTTTGCTATGTAGTTCTACCAGGAATGTGTTACCATGCAAAAACTGTCTATTTCAACTTATTTCGTCCATCCAATACGAACTTTGTACTTTGCTATGTAGTTCTACCAGGAATGTGTTACCATGCAAAAACTGTCTATTTCAACTAATTTCGTCCATCCGATACGAACTTTGTACTTTGCTATGTAGTTCTACCAGGAATGTGTTACCATGCAAAAACTGTCTATTTCAACTAATTTCGTCCATCCGATACGAACTTGGTACTTTGCTATGTAGTTCTACCAGGAATGTGTTACCATGCAAAAACTGTCTATTTCAACTTATTTCGTCCATCCAATACGAACTTTGTACTTTGCTATGTAGTTCTACCAGGAATGTGTTACCATGCAAAAACTGTCTATTTCAACTAATTTCGTCCATCCGATACGAACTTTGTACTTTGCTATGTAGTTCTACCAGGAATGTGTTACCATGCAAAAACTGTCTATTTCAACTAATTTCGTCCATCCGATACGAACTTGGTACTTTGCTATGTAGTTCTACCAGGAATGTGTTACCATGCAAAAACTGTCTATTTCAACTAATTTCGTCCATCCGATACGAACTTTGTACTTTGCTATGTAGTTCTACCAGAAATGTGTTACCATGCAAAAACTGTCTATTTCAACAAATTTCGTCCATCCGATACGAACTTGGTACTTTGCTATGTAGTTCTACCAGGAATGTGTTACCATGCAAAAACTGTCTATTTCAACTAATTTCGTCCATCCGATACGAACTTGGTACTTTGCTATGTAGTTCTACCAGGAATGTGTTACCATGCAAAAACTGTCTATTTCAACTAATTTCGTCCATCCGATACGAACTTTGTACTTTGCTATGTAGTTCTACCAGGAGTGTGTTACCATGCAAAAACTGTCTATTTCAACTAATTTTGTCCATCCGATACGAACTTTGTACTTTGCTATGTAGTTCTACCAGGAATGTGTTACCATGCAAAAACTGTCTATTTCAACTAATTTCGTCCATCCGATACGAACTTTGTACTTTGCTATGTAGTTCTACCAGGAGTGTGTTACCATGCAAAAACTGTCTATTTCAACTAATTTCGTCCATCCGATACGAACTTTGTACTTTGCTATGTAGTTCTACCAGGAATGTGTTACCATGCAAAAACTGTCTATTTCAACTAATTTCGTCCATCCGATACGAACTTTGTACTTTGCTATGTAGTTCTACCAGGAATGTGTTACCATGCAAAAACTGTCTATTTCAACTAATTTCGTCCATCCGATACGAACTTTGTACTTTGCTATGTAGTTTTACCAGGAATGTGTTACCATGCAAAAACTGTCTATTTCAACTAATTTCGTCCATCCGATACGAACTTTGTACTTTGCTATGTAGTTCTACCAGGAGTGTGTTACCATGCAAAAACTGTCTATTTCAACTAATTTCGTCCATCCGATACGAACTTTGTACTTTGCTATGTAGTTCTACCAGAAATGTGTTACCATGCAAAAACTGTCTATTTCAACAAATTTCGTCCATCCGATACGAACTTTGTACTTTGCTATGTAGTTCTACCAGGAATGTGTTACCATGCAAAAACTGTCTATTTCAACTAATTTCGTCCATCCGATACGAACTTTGTACTTTGCTATGTAGTTCTACCAGGAGTGTGTTACCATGCAAAATCTGTCTATTTCAACTAATTTCGTCCATCCGATACGAACTTTGTACTTTGCTATGTAGTTCTACCAGGAGTGTGTTACCATGCAAGAACTGTCTATTTCAACAAATTTCGTCCATCCGATACGAACTTTGTACTTTGCTATGTAGTTCTACCAGGAATGTGTTACCATGCAAAATCTGTCTATTTCAACTAATTTCGTCCATCCGATACGAACTTTGTACTTTGCTATGTAGTTCTACCAGGAGTGTGTTACCATGCAAAAACTGTCTATTTCAACTTATTTCGTCCATCCAATACGAACTTTGTACTTTGCTATGTAGTTCTACCAGGAGTGTGTTACCATGCAAAAACTGTCTATTTCAACTTATTTCGTCCATCCGATACGAACTTTGTACTTTGCTATGTAGTTCTACCAGGAATGTGTTACCATGCAAAAACTGTCTATTTCAACTTATTTCGTCCATCCAATACGAACTTTGTACTTTGCTATGTAGTTCTACCAGGAATGTGTTACCATGCAAAAACTGTCTATTTCAACTAATTTCGTCCATCCGATACGAACTTTGTACTTTGCTATGTAGTTCTACCAGGAATGTGTTACCATGCAAAAACTGTCTATTTCAACTAATTTCGTCCATCCGATACGAACTTGGTACTTTGCTATGTAGTTCTACCAGGAATGTGTTACCATGCAAAAACTGTCTATTTCAACTAATTTCGTCCATCCGATACGAACTTGGTACTTTGCTATGAAGTTCCACCAGGAATGAGTTTTCATGCAAAAACTGTCTATTTCAACTAATTTCGTCCATCCGATACGAACTTTGTACTTTGCTATGTAGTTCTACCAGGAATGTGTTACCATGCAAAAACTGTCTATTTCAACAAATTTCGTCCATCCGATACGAACTTTGTACTTTGCTATGTAGTTCTACCAGGAGTGTGTTACCATGCAAAAACTGTCTATTTCAACTTATTTCGTCCATCCAATACGAACTTTGTACTTTGCTATGTAGTTCTACCAGGAGTGTGTTACCATGCAAAAACTGTCTATTTCAACTTATTTCGTCCATCCGATACGAACTTTGTACTTTGCTATGTAGTTCTACCAGGAATGTGTTACCATGCAAAAACTGTCTATTTCAACTTATTTCGTCCATCCGATACGAACTTGGTACTTTGCTATGTAGTTCTACCAGGAGTGTGTTACCATGCAAAAACTGTCTATTTCAACTTATTTCGTCCATCCGATACGAACTTTGTACTTTGCTATGTAGTTCTACCAGGAATGTGTTACCATGCAAAAACTGTCTATTTCAACAAATTTCGTCCATCCGATACGAACTTTGTACTTTGCTATGTAGTTCTACCAGGAATGTGTTACCATGCAAAAACTGTCTATTTCAACTAATTTCGTCCATCCGATACGAACTTTGTACTTTGCTATGTAGTTCTACCAGGAGTGTGTTACCATGCAAAAACTGTCTATTTCAACTTATTTCGTCCATCCGATACGAACTTGGTACTTTGCTATGTAGTTCTACCAGGAGTGTGTTACCATGCAAAAACTGTCTATTTCAACTTATTTCGTCCATCCGATACGAACTTGGTACTTTGCTATGTAGTTCTACCAGGAATGTGTTACCATGCAAAAACTGTCTATTTCAACTAATTTCGTCCATCCGATACGAACTTGGTACTTTGCTATGTAGTTCTACCAGGAATGTGTTACCATGCAAAAACTGTCTATTTCAACTAATTTCGTCCATCCGATACGAACTTGGTACTTTGCTATGTAGTTCTACCAGGAATGTGTTACCATGCAAAAACTGTCTATTTCAACTAATTTCGTCCATCCGATACGAACTTTGTACTTTGCTATGTAGTTCTACCAGGAGTGTGTTACCATGCAAAAACTGTCTATTTCAACAAATTTCGTTCATCCGATACGAACTTTGTACTTTGCTATGTAGTTCTACCAGGAATGTGTTACCATGCAAAAACTGTCTATTTCAACTAATTTCGTCCATCCGATACGAACTTGGTACTTTGCTATGTAGTTCTACCAGGAATGTGTTACCATGCAAAAACTGTCTATTTCAACTAATTTCGTCCATCCGATACGAACTTTGTACTTTGCTATGTAGTTCTACCAGGAATGTGTTACCATGCAAAAACTGTCTATTTAAACTAATTTCGTCCATCCGATACGAACTTTGTACTTTGCTATGTAGTTCTACCAGGAGTGTGTTACCATGCAAAAACTGTCTATTTCAACTAATTTCGTCCATCCGATACGAACTTGGTACTTTGCTATGTAGTTCTACCAGGAATGTGTTACCATGCAAAAACTGTCTATTTCAACTAATTTCGTCCATCCGATACGAACTTTGTACTTTGCTATGTAGTTCTACCAGGAATGTGTTACCATGCAAAAACTGTCTATTTAAACTAATTTCGTCCATCCGATACGAACTTTGTACTTTGCTATGTAGTTCTACCAGGAATGTGTTACCATGCAAAAACTGTCTATTTCAACTAATTTCGTCCATCCGATACGAACTTTGTACTTTGCTATGTAGTTCTACCAGGAGTGTGTTACCATGCAAAAACTGTCTATTTCAACTAATTTCGTCCATCCGATACGAACTTTGTACTTTGCTATGTAGTTCTACCAGGAATGTGTTACCATGCAAAAATTGTCTTTTTCAACTAATTTCGTCCATCCGATACGAACTTTGTACTTTGCTATGTAGTTCTACCAGGAATGTGTTACCATGCAAAAACTGTCTATTTCAACTAATTTCGTCCATCCGATACGAACTTTGTACTTTGCTATGTAGTTCTACCAGGAATGTGTTACCATGCAAAAACTGTCTATTTCAACTAATTTCGTCCATCCGATACGAACTTTGTACTTTGCTATGTAGTTCTACCAGGAATGTGTTACCATGCAAAAACTGTCTATTTCAACTAATTTCGTCCATCCGATACGAACTTTGTACTTTGCTATGTAGTTCTACCAGGAATGTGTTACCATGCAAAAACTGTCTATTTCAACTAATTTCGTCCATCCGATACGAACTTGGTACTTTGCTATGTAGTTCTACCAGGAATGTGTTACCATGCAAAAACTGTCTATTTCAACTAATTTCGTCCATCCGATACGAACTTTGTACTTTGCTATGTAGTTCTACCAGGAGTGTGTTACCATGCAAAAACTGTCTATTTCAACTAATTTCGTCCATCCGATACGAACTTGGTACTTTGCTATGTAGTTCTACCAGGAATGTGTTACCATGCAAAAACTGTCTATTTCAACTAATTTCGTCCATCCGATACGAACTTTGTACTTTGCTATGTAGTTCTACCAGGAGTGTGTTACCATGCAAAAACTGTCTATTTCAACAAATTTCGTCCATCCGATACGAACTTTGTACTTTGCTATGTAGTTCTACCAGGAATGTGTTACCATGCAAAAACTGTCTATTTCAACTAATTTCGTCCATCCGATACGAACTTGGTACTTTGCTATGTAGTTCTACCAGGAATGTGTTACCATGCAAAAACTGTCTATTTCAACTAATTTCGTCCATCCGATACGAACTTTGTACTTTGCTATGTAGTTCTACCAGGAATGTGTTACCATGCAAAAACTGTCTATTTAAACTAATTTCGTCCATCCGATACGAACTTTGTACTTTGCTATGTAGTTCTACCAGGAGTGTGTTACCATGCAAAAACTGTCTATTTCAACTAATTTCGTCCATCCGATACGAACTTGGTACTTTGCTATGTAGTTCTACCAGGAATGTGTTACCATGCAAAAACTGTCTATTTCAACTAATTTCGTCCATCCGATACGAACTTTGTACTTTGCTATGTAGTTCTACCAGGAATGTGTTACCATGCAAAAACTGTCTATTTAAACTTAATTCGTCCATCCGATACGAACTTTGTACTTTGCTATGTAGTTCTACAAGGAATGTGTTACCATGCAAAAACTGTCTATTTCAACTAATTTCGTCCATCCGATACGAACTTTGTACTTTGCTATGTAGTTCTACCAGGAGTGTGTTACCATGCAAAAACTGTCTATTTCAACTAATTTCGTCCATCCGATACGAACTTTGTACTTTGCTATGTAGTTCTACCAGGAATGTGTTACCATGCAAAAATTGTCTTTTTCAACTAATTTCGTCCATCCGATACGAACTTTGTACTTTGCTATGTAGTTCTACCAGGAATGTGTTACCATGCAAAAACTGTCTATTTCAACTAATTTCGTCCATCCGATACGAACTTTGTACTTTGCTATGTAGTTCTACCAGGAATGTGTTACCATGCAAAAACTGTCTATTTCAACTAATTTCGTCCATCCGATACGAACTTTGTACTTTGCTATGTAGTTCTACCAGGAATGTGTTACCATGCAAAAACTGTCTATTTAAACTAATTTCGTCCATCCGATACGAACTTTGTACTTTGCTATGTAGTTCTACCAGGAGTGTGTTACCATGCAAAAACTGTCTATTTCAACTAATTTCGTCCATCCGATACGAACTTGGTACTTTGCTATGTAGTTCTACCAGGAATGTGTTACCATGCAAAAACTGTCTATTTCAACTAATTTCGTCCATCCGATACGAACTTTGTACTTTGCTATGTAGTTCTACCAGGAATGTGTTACCATGCAAAAACTGTCTATTTAAACTTAATTCGTCCATCCGATACGAACTTTGTACTTTGCTATGTAGTTCTACAAGGAATGTGTTACCATGCAAAAACTGTCTATTTCAACTAATTTCGTCCATCCGATACGAACTTTGTACTTTGCTATGTAGTTCTACCAGGAGTGTGTTACCATGCAAAAACTGTCTATTTCAACTAATTTCGTCCATCCGATACGAACTTTGTACTTTGCTATGTAGTTCTACCAGGAATGTGTTACCATGCAAAAATTGTCTTTTTCAACTAATTTCGTCCATCCGATACGAACTTTGTACTTTGCTATGTAGTTCTACCAGGAATGTGTTACCATGCAAAAACTGTCTATTTCAACTAATTTCGTCCATCCGATACGAACTTTGTACTTTGCTATGTAGTTCTACCAGGAATGTGTTACCATGCAAAAACTGTCTATTTCAACTAATTTCGTCCATCCGATACGAACTTGGTACTTTGCTATGTAGTTCTACCAGGAGTGTGTTACCATGCAAAAACTGTCTATTTCAACTAATTTCGTCCATCCGATACGAACTTTGTACTTTGCTATGTAGTTCTACCAGGAATGTGTTACCATGCAAAAACTGTATATTTCAACTAATTTCGTCCATCCGATACGAACTTTGTACTTTGCTATGTAGTTCTACCAGGAGTGTGTTACCATGCAAAAACTGTCTATTTCAACAAATTTCGTCCATCCGATACGAACTTTGTACTTTGCTATGTAGTTCTACCAGGAGTGTGTTACCATGCAAAAACTGTCTATTTCAACTAATTTCGTCCATCCGATACGAACTTTGTACTTTGCTATGTAGTTCTACCAGGAATGTGTTACCATGCAAAAATTGTCTTTTTCAACTAATTTCGTCCATCCGATACGAACTTTGTACTTTGCTATGTAGTTCTACCAGGAATGTGTTACCATGCAAAAACTGTCTATTTCAACTAATTTCGTCCATCCGATACGAACTTTGTACTTTGCTATGTAGTTCTACCAGGAATGTGTTACCATGTAAAAACTGTCTATTGCAACTAATTTCGTCCATCCGATACGAACTTTGTACTTTGCTATGTAGTTCTACCAGGAATGTGTTACCATGCAAAAACTGTCTATTTCAACTTATTTCGTCCATCCGATACGAACTTGGTACTTTGCTATGTAGTTCTACCAGGAATGTGTTACCATGCAAAAACTGTCTATTTCAACTAATTTCGTCCATCCGATACGAACTTTGTACTTTGCTATGTAGTTCTACCAGGAATGTGTTACCATGCAAAAATTGTCTTTTTCAACTAATTTCGTCCATCCGATACGAACTTTGTACTTTGCTATGTAGTTCTACCAGGAATGTGTTACCATGCAAAAACTGTCTATTTCAACTAATTTCGTCCATCCGATACGAACTTTGTACTTTGCTATGTAGTTCTACCAGGAATGTGTTACCATGCAAAAACTGTCTATTTCAACTAATTTCGTCCATCCGATACGAACTTTGTACTTTGCTATGTAGTTCTACCAGGAATGTGTTACCATGCAAAAACTGTCTATTTCAACTAATTTCGTCCATCCGATACGAACTTTGTACTTTGCTATGTAGTTCTACCAGGAATGTGTTACCATGCAAAAACTGTCTATTTCAACTAATTTCGTCCATCCGATACGAACTTTGTACTTTGCTATGTAGTTCTACCAGGAATGTGTTACCATGCAAAAACTGTCTATTTCAACTAATTTCGTCCATCCGATACGAACTTGGTACTTTGCTATGTAGTTCTACCAGGAATGTGTTACCATGCAAAAACTGTCTATTTCAACTAATTTCGTCCATCCGATACGAACTTTGTACTTTGCTATGTAGTTCTACCAGGAATGTGTTACCATGCAAAAACTGTCTATTTCAACTAATTTCGTCCATCCGATACGAACTTGGTACTTTGCTATGTAGTTCTACCAGGAGTGTGTTACCATGCAAAAACTGTCTATTTCAACTAATTTCGTCCATCCGATACGAACTTTGTACTTTGCTATGTAGTTCTACCAGGAATGTGTTACCATGCAAAAACTGTCTATTTCAACTAATTTCGTCCATCCGATACGAACTTTGTACTTTGCTATGTAGTTCTACCAGGAGTGTGTTACCATGCAAAAACTGTCTATTTCAACAAATTTCGTCCATCCGATACGAACTTTGTACTTTGCTATGTAGTTCTACCAGGAATGTGTTACCATGCAAAAACTGTCTATTTCAACTAATTTCGTCCATCCGATACGAACTTGGTACTTTGCTATGTAGTTCTACCAGGAATGTGTTACCATGCAAAAACTGTCTATTTAAACTTAATTCGTCCATCCGATACGAACTTTGTACTTTGCTATGTAGTTCTACAAGGAATGTGTTACCATGCAAAAACTGTCTATTTCAACTAATTTCGTCCATCCGATACGAACTTTGTACTTTGCTATGTAGTTCTACCAGGAGTGTGTTACCATGCAAAAACTGTCTATTTCAACTAATTTCGTCCATCCGATACGAACTTTGTACTTTGCTATGTAGTTCTACCAGGAATGTGTTACCATGCAAAAATTGTCTTTTTCAACTAATTTCGTCCATCCGATACGAACTTTGTACTTTGCTATGTAGTTCTACCAGGAATGTGTTACCATGCAAAAACTGTCTATTTCAACTAATTTCGTCCATCCGATACGAACTTTGTACTTTGCTATGTAGTTCTACCAGGAATGTGTTACCATGCAAAAACTGTCTATTTCAACTAATTTCGTCCATCCGATACGAACTTTGTACTTTGCTATGTAGTTCTACCAGGAGTGTGTTACCATGCAAAAACTGTCTATTTCAACAAATTTCGTCCATCCGATACGAACTTTGTACTTTGCTATGTAGTTCTACCAGGAATGTGTTACCATGCAAAAACTGTCTATTTCAACTAATTTCGTCCATCCGATACGAACTTGGTACTTTGCTATGTAGTTCTACCAGGAATGTGTTACCATGCAAAAACTGTCTATTTCAACTAATTTCGTCCATCCGATACGAACTTTGTACTTTGCTATGTAGTTCTACCAGGAATGTGTTACCATGCAAAAACTGTCTATTTAAACTAATTTCGTCCATCCGATACGAACTTTGTACTTTGCTATGTAGTTCTACCAGGAATGTGTTACCATGCAAAAACTGTCTATTTAAACTAATTTCGTCCATCCGATACGAACTTTGTACTTTGCTATGTAGTTCTACCAGGAATGTGTTACCATGCAAAAACTGTCTATTTCAACTAATTTCGTCCATCCGATACGAACTTTGTACTTTGCTATGTAGTTCTACCAGGAGTGTGTTACCATGCAAAAACTGTCTATTTCAACTAATTTCGTCCATCCGATACGAACTTGGTACTTTGCTATGTAGTTCTACCAGGAATGTGTTACCATGCAAAAACTGTCTATTTCAACTAATTTCGTCCATCCGATACGAACTTTGTACTTTGCTATGTAGTTCTACCAGGAATGTGTTACCATGCAAAAACTGTCTATTTAAACTTAATTCGTCCATCCGATACGAACTTTGTACTTTGCTATGTAGTTCTACAAGGAATGTGTTACCATGCAAAAACTGTCTATTTCAACTAATTTCGTCCATCCGATACGAACTTTGTACTTTGCTATGTAGTTCTACCAGGAGTGTGTTACCATGCAAAAACTGTCTATTTCAACTAATTTCGTCCATCCGATACGAACTTTGTACTTTGCTATGTAGTTCTACCAGGAATGTGTTACCATGCAAAAATTGTCTTTTTCAACTAATTTCGTCCATCCGATACGAACTTTGTACTTTGCTATGTAGTTCTACCAGGAATGTGTTACCATGCAAAAACTGTCTATTTCAACTAATTTCGTCCATCCGATACGAACTTTGTACTTTGCTATGTAGTTCTACCAGGAATGTGTTACCATGCAAAAACTGTCTATTTCAACTAATTTCGTCCATCCGATACGAACTTGGTACTTTGCTATGTAGTTCTACCAGGAGTGTGTTACCATGCAAAAACTGTCTATTTCAACTAATTTCGTCCATCCGATACGAACTTTGTACTTTGCTATGTAGTTCTACCAGGAATGTGTTACCATGCAAAAACTGTATATTTCAACTAATTTCGTCCATCCGATACGAACTTTGTACTTTGCTATGTAGTTCTACCAGGAGTGTGTTACCATGCAAAAACTGTCTATTTCAACAAATTTCGTCCATCCGATACGAACTTTGTACTTTGCTATGTAGTTCTACCAGGAGTGTGTTACCATGCAAAAACTGTCTATTTCAACTAATTTCGTCCATCCGATACGAACTTTGTACTTTGCTATGTAGTTCTACCAGGAATGTGTTACCATGCAAAAATTGTCTTTTTCAACTAATTTCGTCCATCCGATACGAACTTTGTACTTTGCTATGTAGTTCTACCAGGAATGTGTTACCATGCAAAAACTGTCTATTTCAACTAATTTCGTCCATCCGATACGAACTTTGTACTTTGCTATGTAGTTCTACCAGGAATGTGTTACCATGTAAAAACTGTCTATTGCAACTAATTTCGTCCATCCGATACGAACTTTGTACTTTGCTATGTAGTTCTACCAGGAATGTGTTACCATGCAAAAACTGTCTATTTCAACTAATTTCGTCCATCCGATACGAACTTTGTACTTTGCTATGTAGTTCTACCAGGAATGTGTTACCATGCAAAAATTGTCTTTTTCAACTAATTTCGTCCATCCGATACGAACTTTGTACTTTGCTATGTAGTTCTACCAGGAATGTGTTACCATGCAAAAACTGTCTATTTCAACTAATTTCGTCCATCCGATACGAACTTGGTACTTTGCTATGTAGTTCTACCAGGAATGTGTTACCATGCAAAAACTGTCTATTTCAACTAATTTCGTCCATCCGATACGAACTTTGTACTTTGCTATGTAGTTCTACCAGGAGTGTGTTACCATGCAAAAACTGTCTATTTCAACTAATTTCGTCCATCCGATACGAACTTGGTACTTTGCTATGTAGTTCTACCAGGAATGTGTTACCATGCAAAAACTGTCTATTTCAACTAATTTCGTCCATCCGATACGAACTTTGTACTTTGCTATGTAGTTCTACCAGGAGTGTGTTACCATGCAAAAACTGTCTATTTCAACAAATTTCGTCCATCCGATACGAACTTTGTACTTTGCTATGTAGTTCTACCAGGAATGTGTTACCATGCAAAAACTGTCTATTTCAACTAATTTCGTCCATCCGATACGAACTTGGTACTTTGCTATGTAGTTCTACCAGGAATGTGTTACCATGCAAAAACTGTCTATTTCAACTAATTTCGTCCATCCGATACGAACTTTGTACTTTGCTATGTAGTTCTACCAGGAATGTGTTACCATGCAAAAACTGTCTATTTAAACTAATTTCGTCCATCCGATACGAACTTTGTACTTTGCTATGTAGTTCTACCAGGAGTGTGTTACCATGCAAAAACTGTCTATTTCAACTAATTTCGTCCATCCGATACGAACTTGGTACTTTGCTATGTAGTTCTACCAGGAATGTGTTACCATGCAAAAACTGTCTATTTCAACTAATTTCGTCCATCCGATACGAACTTTGTACTTTGCTATGTAGTTCTACCAGGAATGTGTTACCATGCAAAAACTGTCTATTTAAACTTAATTCGTCCATCCGATACGAACTTTGTACTTTGCTATGTAGTTCTACAAGGAATGTGTTACCATGCAAAAACTGTCTATTTCAACTAATTTCGTCCATCCGATACGAACTTTGTACTTTGCTATGTAGTTCTACCAGGAGTGTGTTACCATGCAAAAACTGTCTATTTCAACTAATTTCGTCCATCCGATACGAACTTTGTACTTTGCTATGTAGTTCTACCAGGAATGTGTTACCATGCAAAAATTGTCTTTTTCAACTAATTTCGTCCATCCGATACGAACTTTGTACTTTGCTATGTAGTTCTACCAGGAATGTGTTACCATGCAAAAACTGTCTATTTCAACTAATTTCGTCCATCCGATACGAACTTTGTACTTTGCTATGTAGTTCTACCAGGAATGTGTTACCATGCAAAAACTGTCTATTTCAACTAATTTCGTCCATCCGATACGAACTTTGTACTTTGCTATGTAGTTCTACCAGGAGTGTGTTACCATGCAAAAACTGTCTATTTCAACAAATTTCGTCCATCCGATACGAACTTTGTACTTTGCTATGTAGTTCTACCAGGAATGTGTTACCATGCAAAAACTGTCTATTTCAACTAATTTCGTCCATCCGATACGAACTTGGTACTTTGCTATGTAGTTCTACCAGGAATGTGTTACCATGCAAAAACTGTCTATTTCAACTAATTTCGTCCATCCGATACGAACTTTGTACTTTGCTATGTAGTTCTACCAGGAATGTGTTACCATGCAAAAACTGTCTATTTAAACTAATTTCGTCCATCCGATACGAACTTTGTACTTTGCTATGTAGTTCTACCAGGAGTGTGTTACCATGCAAAAACTGTCTATTTCAACTAATTTCGTCCATCCGATACGAACTTGGTACTTTGCTATGTAGTTCTACCAGGAATGTGTTACCATGCAAAAACTGTCTATTTCAACTAATTTCGTCCATCCGATACGAACTTTGTACTTTGCTATGTAGTTCTACCAGGAATGTGTTACCATGCAAAAACTGTCTATTTAAACTTAATTCGTCCATCCGATACGAACTTTGTACTTTGCTATGTAGTTCTACAAGGAATGTGTTACCATGCAAAAACTGTCTATTTCAACTAATTTCGTCCATCCGATACGAACTTTGTACTTTGCTATGTAGTTCTACCAGGAGTGTGTTACCATGCAAAAACTGTCTATTTCAACTAATTTCGTCCATCCGATACGAACTTTGTACTTTGCTATGTAGTTCTACCAGGAATGTGTTACCATGCAAAAATTGTCTTTTTCAACTAATTTCGTCCATCCGATACGAACTTTGTACTTTGCTATGTAGTTCTACCAGGAATGTGTTACCATGCAAAAACTGTCTATTTCAACTAATTTCGTCCATCCGATACGAACTTTGTACTTTGCTATGTAGTTCTACCAGGAATGTGTTACCATGCAAAAACTGTCTATTTCAACTAATTTCGTCCATCCGATACGAACTTGGTACTTTGCTATGTAGTTCTACCAGGAGTGTGTTACCATGCAAAAACTGTCTATTTCAACTAATTTCGTCCATCCGATACGAACTTTGTACTTTGCTATGTAGTTCTACCAGGAATGTGTTACCATGCAAAAACTGTATATTTCAACTAATTTCGTCCATCCGATACGAACTTTGTACTTTGCTATGTAGTTCTACCAGGAGTGTGTTACCATGCAAAAACTGTCTATTTCAACAAATTTCGTCCATCCGATACGAACTTTGTACTTTGCTATGTAGTTCTACCAGGAGTGTGTTACCATGCAAAAACTGTCTATTTCAACTAATTTCGTCCATCCGATACGAACTTTGTACTTTGCTATGTAGTTCTACCAGGAATGTGTTACCATGCAAAAACTGTCTATTTCAACTAATTTCGTCCATCCGATACGAACTTTGTACTTTGCTATGTAGTTCTACCAGGAATGTGTTACCATGCAAAAATTGTCTTTTTCAACTAATTTCGTCCATCCGATACGAACTTTGTACTTTGCTATGTAGTTCTACCAGGAATGTGTTACCATGCAAAAACTGTCTATTTCAACTAATTTCGTCCATCCGATACGAACTTTGTACTTTGCTATGTAGTTCTACCAGGAATGTGTTACCATGCAAAAACTGTCTATTTCAACTAATTTCGTCCATCCGATACGAACTTTGTACTTTGCTATGTAGTTCTACCAGGAGTGTGTTACCATGCAAAAACTGTCTATTTCAACAAATTTCGTCCATCCGATACGAACTTTGTACTTTGCTTTGTAGTTCTACCAGGAATGTGTTACCATGCAAAAACTGTCTATTTCAACTAATTTCGTCCATCCGATACGAACTTGGTACTTTGCTATGTAGTTCTACCAGGAATGTGTTACCATGCAAAAACTGTCTATTTCAACTAATTTCGTCCATCCGATACGAACTTTGTACTTTGCTATGTAGTTCTACCAGGAATGTGTTACCATGCAAAAACTGTCTATTTCAACTAATTTCGTCCATCCGATACGAACTTTGTACTTTGCTATGTAGTTCTACCAGGAATGTGTTACCATGCAAAAACTGTCTATTTCAACTAATTTCGTCCATCCGATACGAACTTTGTACTTTGCTATGTAGTTCTACCAGGAGTGTGTTACCATGCAAAAACTGTCTATTTCAACTAATTTCGTCCATCCGATACGAACTTTGTACTTTGCTATGTAGTTCTACCAGGAATGTGTTACCATGCAAAAACTGTCTATTTCAACTAATTTCGTCCATCCGATACGAACTTGGTACTTTGCTATGTAGTTCTACCAGGAATGTGTTACCATGCAAAAACTGTCTATTTCAACTAATTTCGTCCATCCGATACGAACTTTGTACTTTGCTATGTAGTTCTACCAGGAATGTGTTACCATGCAAAAACTGTCTATTTAAACTAATTTCGTCCATCCGATACGAACTTTGTACTTTGCTATGTAGTTCTACCAGGAGTGTGTTACCATGCAAAAACTGTCTATTTCAACTAATTTCGTCCATCCGATACGAACTTGGTACTTTGCTATGTAGTTCTACCAGGAATGTGTTACCATGCAAAAACTGTCTATTTCAACTAATTTCGTCCATCCGATACGAACTTTGTACTTTGCTATGTAGTTCTACCAGGAATGTGTTACCATGCAAAAACTGTCTATTTAAACTTAATTCGTCCATCCGATACGAACTTTGTACTTTGCTATGTAGTTCTACCAGGAATGTGTTACCATGCAAAAACTGTCTATTTCAACTAATTTCGTCCATCCGATACGAACTTTGTACTTTGCTATGTAGTTCTACCAGGAGTGTGTTACCATGCAAAAACTGTCTATTTCAACTAATTTCGTCCATCCGATACGAACTTTGTACTTTGCTATGTAGTTCTACCAGGAATGTGTTACCATGCAAAAATTGTCTTTTTCAACTAATTTCGTCCATCCGATACGAACTTTGTACTTTGCTATGTAGTTCTACCAGGAATGTGTTACCATGCAAAAACTGTCTATTTCAACTAATTTCGTCCATCCGATACGAACTTTGTACTTTGCTATGTAGTTCTACCAGGAATGTGTTACCATGCAAAAACTGTCTATTTCAACTAATTTCGTCCATCCGATACGAACTTGGTACTTTGCTATGTAGTTCTACCAGGAGTGTGTTACCATGCAAAAACTGTCTATTTCAACTAATTTCGTCCATCCGATACGAACTTTGTACTTTGCTATGTAGTTCTACCAGGAATGTGTTACCATGCAAAAACTGTCTATTTCAACTAATTTCGTCCATCCGATACGAACTTTGTACTTTGCTATGTAGTTCTACCAGGAGTGTGTTACCATGCAAAAACTGTCTATTTCAACTAATTTCGTCCATCCGATACGAACTTTGTACTTTGCTATGTAGTTCTACCAGGAGTGTGTTACCATGCAAAAACTGTCTATTTCAACTAATTTCGTCCATCCGATACGAACTTTGTACTTTGCTATGTAGTTCTACCAGGAATGTGTTACCATGCAAAAATTGTCTTTTTCAACTAATTTCGTCCATCCGATACGAACTTTGTACTTTGCTATGTAGTTCTACCAGGAATGTGTTACCATGCAAAAACTGTCTATTTCAACTAATTTCGTCCATCCGATACGAACTTTGTACTTTGCTATGTAGTTCTACCAGGAATGTGTTACCATGTAAAAACTGTCTATTGCAACTAATTTCGTCCATCCGATACGAACTTTGTACTTTGCTATGTAGTTCTACCAGGAATGTGTTACCATGCAAAAACTGTCTATTTCAACTTATTTCGTCCATCCGATACGAACTTGGTACTTTGCTATGTAGTTCTACCAGGAATGTGTTACCATGCAAAAACTGTCTATTTCAACTAATTTCGTCCATCCGATACGAACTTTGTACTTTGCTATGTAGTTCTACCAGGAATGTGTTACCATGCAAAAATTGTCTTTTTCAACTAATTTCGTCCATCCGATACGAACTTTGTACTTTGCTATGTAGTTCTACCAGGAATGTGTTACCATGCAAAAACTGTCTATTTCAACTAATTTCGTCCATCCGATACGAACTTTGTACTTTGCTATGTAGTTCTACCAGGAATGTGTTACCATGCAAAAACTGTCTATTTCAACTAATTTCGTCCATCCGATACGAACTTTGTACTTTGCTATGTAGTTCTACCAGGAATGTGTTACCATGCAAAAACTGTCTATTTCAACTAATTTCGTCCATCCGATACGAACTTTGTACTTTGCTATGTAGTTCTACCAGGAATGTGTTACCATGCAAAAACTGTCTATTTAAACTAATTTCGTCCATCCGATACGAACTTTGTACTTTGCTATGTAGTTCTACCAGGAGTGTGTTACCATGCAAAAACTGTCTATTTCAACTAATTTCGTCCATCCGATACGAACTTGGTACTTTGCTATGTAGTTCTACCAGGAATGTGTTACCATGCAAAAACTGTCTATTTCAACTAATTTCGTCCATCCGATACGAACTTTGTACTTTGCTATGTAGTTCTACCAGGAATGTGTTACCATGCAAAAACTGTCTATTTAAACTAATTTCGTCCATCCGATACGAACTTTGTACTTTGCTATGTAGTTCTACCAGGAGTGTGTTACCATGCAAAAACTGTCTATTTCAACTAATTTCGTCCATCCGATACGAACTTGGTACTTTGCTATGTAGTTCTACCAGGAATGTGTTACCATGCAAAAACTGTCTATTTCAACTAATTTCGTCCATCCGAAACGAACTTTGTACTTTGCTATGTAGTTCTACCAGGAATGTGTTACCATGCAAAAACTGTCTATTTCAACTTAATTCGTCCATCCGATACGAACTTTGTACTTTGCTATGTAGTTCTACCAGGAATGTGTTACCATGCAAAAACTGTCTATTTCAACTAATTTCGTCCATCCGATACGAACTTTGTACTTTGCTATGTAGTTCTACCAGGAGTGTGTTACCATGCAAAAACTGTCTATTTCAACTAATTTCGTCCATCCGATACGAACTTTGTACTTTGCTATGTAGTTCTACCAGGAATGTGTTACCATGCAAAAATTGTCTTTTTCAACTAATTTCGTCCATCCGATACGAACTTTGTACTTTGCTATGTAGTTCTACCAGGAATGTGTTACCATGCAAAAACTGTCTATTTCAACTAATTTCGTCCATCCGATACGAACTTTGTACTTTGCTATGTAGTTCTACCAGGAATGTGTTACCATGCAAAAACTGTCTATTTCAACTAATTTCGTCCATCCGATACGAACTTTGTACTTTGCTATGTAGTTCTACCAGGAATGTGTTACCATGCAAAAACTGTCTATTTCAACTAATTTCGTCCATCCGATACGAACTTTGTACTTTGCTATGTAGTTCTACCAGGAATGTGTTACCATGCAAAAACTGTCTATTTCAACTAATTTCGTCCATCCGATACGAACTTTGTACTTTGCTATGTAGTTCTACCAGGAATGTGTTACCTTGCAAAAACTGTCTATTTCAACTAATTTCGTCCATCCGATACGAACTTTGTACTTTGCTATGTAGTTCTACCAGGAATGTGTTACCATGCAAAAACTGTATATTTCAACTAATTTCGTCCATCCGATACGAACTTTGTACTTTGCTATGTAGTTCTACCAGGAGTGTGTTACCATGCAAAAACTGTCTATTTCAACAAATTTCGTCCATCCGATACGAACTTTGTACTTTGCTATGTAGTTCTACCAGGAGTGTGTTACCATGCAAAAACTGTCTATTTCAACTAATTTCGTCCATCCGATACGAACTTTGTACTTTGCTATGTAGTTCTACCAGGAATGTGTTACCATGCAAAAATTGTCTTTTTCAACTAATTTCGTCCATCCGATACGAACTTTGTACTTTGCTATGTAGTTCTACCAGGAATGTGTTACCATGCAAAAACTGTCTATTTCAACTAATTTCGTCCATCCGATACGAACTTTGTACTTTGCTATGTAGTTCTACCAGGAATGTGTTACTATGCAAAAACTGTCTATTTCAACTTATTTCGTCCATCCGATACGAACTTGGTACTTTGCTATGTAGTTCTACCAGGAATGTGTTACCATGCAAAAACTGTCTATTTCAACTAATTTCGTCCATCCGATACGAACTTTGTACTTTGCTATGTAGTTCTACCAGGAATGTGTTACCATGCAAAAACTGTATATTTCAACTAATTTCGTCCATCCGATACGAACTTTGTACTTTGCTATGTAGTTCTACCAGGAATGTGTTACCATGCAAAAATTTTTTTTTTCAACTAATTTCGTCCATCCGATACGAACTTTGTACTTTGCTATGTAGTTCTACCAGGAGTGTGTTACCATGCAAAAACTGTCTATTTCAACTAATTTCGTCCATCCGATACGAACTTTGTACTTTGCTATGTAGTTCTACCAGGAATGTGTTACCATGCAAAAACTGTCTATTTAAACTTAATTCGTCCATCCGATACGAACTTTGTACTTTGCTATGTAGTTCTACCAGGAATGTGTTACCATGCAAAAACTGTCTATTTCAACTAATTTCGTCCATCCGATACGAACTTTGTACTTTGCTATGTAGTTCTACCAGGAATGTGTTACCATGCAAAAACTGTCTATTTCAACTAATTTCGTCCATCCGATACGAACTTTGTACTTTGCTATGTAGTTCTACCAGGAATGTGTTACCATGCAAAAACTGTCTATTTCAACTTATTTCGTCCATCCGATACGAACTTGGTACTTTGCTATGTAGTTCTACCAGGAATGTGTTACCATGCAAAAACTGTCTATTTCAACTAATTTCGTCCATCCGATACGAACTTTGTACTTTGCTATGTAGTTCTACCAGGAATGTGTTACCATGCAAAAACTGTCTATTTCAACTTATTTCGTCCATCCGATACGAACTTGGTACTTTGCTATGTAGTTCTACCAGGAATGTGTTACCATGCAAAAACTGTCTATTTCAACAAATTTCGTCCATCCGATACGAACTTTGTACTTTGCTATGTAGTTCTACCAGGAATGTGTTACCATGCAAAAACTGTCTATTTCAACTAATTTCGTCCATCCGATACGAACTTTGTACTTTGCTATGTAGTTCTACCAGGAATGTGTTACCATGCAAAAACTGTCTATTTCAACTTATTTCGTCCATCCGATACGAACTTTGTACTTTGCTATGTAGTTCTACCAGGAGTGTGTTACCATGCAAAAACTGTCTATTTCAACTTATTTCGTCCATCCGATACGAACTTTGTACTTTGCTATGTAATTCTACCAGGAGTGTGTTACCATGCAAAAACTGTCTATTTCAACTTATTTCGTCCATCCGATACGAACTTGGTACTTTGCTATGTAGTTCTACCAGGAATGTGTTACCATGCAAAAACTGTCTATTTCAACTAATTTCGTCCATCCGATACGAACTTTGTACTTTGCTATGTAGTTCTACCAGAAATGTGTTATCATGCAAAAACTGTCTATTTCAACTAATTTCGTCCATCCGATACGAACTTTGTACTTTGCTATGTAGTTCTACTAGGAATGTGTTACCATGCAAAAACTGTCTATTTCAACTAATTTCGTCCATCCGATACGAACTTTGTACTTTGCTATGTAGTTCTACCAGAAATGTGTTACCATGCAAAAACTGTCTATTTCAACAAATTTCGTCCATCCGATACGAACTTTGTACTTTGCTATGTAGTTCTACCAGGAATGTGTTACCATGCAAAAACTGTCTATTTCAACTAATTTCGTCCATCCGATACGAACTTTGTACTTTGCTATGTAGTTCTACAAGGAATGTGTTACCATGCAAAAACTGTCTATTTCAACTAATTTCGTCCATCCGATACGAACTTTGTACTTTGCTATGTAGTTCTACCAGGAGTGTGTTACCATGCAAAAACTGTCTATTTCAACTAATTTCGTCCATCCGATACGAACTTTGTACTTTGCTATGTAGTTCTACCAGGAATGTGTTACCATGCAAAAATTGTCTTTTTCAACTAATTTCGTCCATCCGATACGAACTTTGTACTTTGCTATGTAGTTCTACCAGGAATGTGTTACCATGCAAAAACTGTCTATTTCAACTAATTTCGTCCATCCGATACGAACTTTGTACTTTGCTATGTAGTTCTACCAGGAATGTGTTACCATGCAAAAACTGTCTATTTCAACTAATTTCGTCCATCCGATACGAACTTTGTACTTTGCTATGTAGTTCTACCAGGAATGTGTTACCATGCAAAAACTGTCTATTTCAACTAATTTCGTCCATCCGATACGAACTTGGTACTTTGCTATGTAGTTCTACCAGGAGTGTGTTACCATGCAAAAACTGTCTATTTCAACTAATTTCGTCCATCCGATACGAACTTTGTACTTTGCTATGTAGTTCTACCAGGAATGTGTTACCATGCAAAAACTGTATATTTCAACTAATTTCGTCCATCCGATACGAACTTTGTACTTTGCTATGTAGTTCTACCAGGAGTGTGTTACCATGCAAAAACTGTCTATTTCAACAAATTTCGTCCATCCGATACGAACTTTGTACTTTGCTATGTAGTTCTACCAGGAGTGTGTTACCATGCAAAAACTGTCTATTTCAACTAATTTCGTCCATCCGATACGAACTTTGTACTTTGCTATGTAGTTCTACCAGGAATGTGTTACCATGCAAAAACTGTCTATTTCAACTAATTTCGTCCATCCGATACGAACTTTGTACTTTGCTATGTAGTTCTACCAGGAATGTGTTACCATGCAAAAACTGTCTATTTCAACTAATTTCGTCCATCCGATACGAACTTTGTACTTTGCTATGTAGTTCTACCAGGAATGTGTTACCATGTAAAAACTGTCTATTGCAACTAATTTCGTCCATCCGATACGAACTTTGTACTTTGCTATGTAGTTCTACCAGGAATGTGTTACCATGCAAAAACTGTCTATTTCAACTTATTTCGTCCATCCGATACGAACTTGGTACTTTGCTATGTAGTTCTACCAGGAATGTGTTACCATGCAAAAACTGTCTATTTCAACTAATTTCGTCCATCCGATACGAACTTTGTACTTTGCTATGTAGTTCTACCAGGAATGTGTTACCATGCAAAAATTGTCTTTTTCAACTAATTTCGTCCATCCGATACGAACTTTGTACTTTGCTATGTAGTTCTACCAGGAATGTGTTACCATGCAAAAACTGTCTATTTCAACTAATTTCGTCCATCCGATACGAACTTTGTACTTTGCTATGTAGTTCTACCAGGAATGTGTTACCATGCAAAAACTGTCTATTTCAACTAATTTCGTCCATCTGATACGAACTTTGTACTTTGCTATGTAGTTCTACCAGGAATGTGTTACCATGCAAAAACTGTATATTTCAACTAATTTCGTCCATCCGATACGAACTTTGTACTTTGCTATGTAGTTCTACCAGGAGTGTGTTACCATGCAAAAACTGTCTATTTCAACAAATTTCGTCCATCCGATACGAACTTTGTACTTTGCTATGTAGTTCTACCAGGAGTGTGTTACCATGCAAAAACTGTCTATTTCAACTAATTTCGTCCATCCGATACGAACTTTGTACTTTGCTATGTAGTTCTACCAGGAATGTGTTACCATGCAAAAACTGTCTATTTCAACTAATTTCGTCCATCCGATACGAACTTGGTACTTTGCTATGTAGTTCTACCAGGAATGTGTTACCATGCAAAAACTGTCTATTTCAACTAATTTCGTCCATCCGATACGAACTTTGTACTTTGCTATGTAGTTCTACCAGGAATGTGTTACCATGCAAAAACTGTCTATTTAAACTAATTTCGTCCATCCGATACGAACTTTGTACTTTGCTATGTAGTTCTACCAGGAGTGTGTTACCATGCAAAAACTGTCTATTTCAACTAATTTCGTCCATCCGATACGAACTTGGTACTTTGCTATGTAGTTCTACCAGGAATGTGTTACCATGCAAAAACTGTCTATTTCAACTAATTTCGTCCATCCGAAACGAACTTTGTACTTTGCTATGTAGTTCTACCAGGAATGTGTTACCATGCAAAAACTGTCTATTTCAACTTAATTCGTCCATCCGATACGAACTTTGTACTTTGCTATGTAGTTCTACCAGGAATGTGTTACCATGCAAAAACTGTCTATTTCAACTAATTTCGTCCATCCGATACGAACTTTGTACTTTGCTATGTAGTTCTACCAGGAGTGTGTTACCATGCAAAAACTGTCTATTTCAACTAATTTCGTCCATCCGATACGAACTTTGTACTTTGCTATGTAGTTCTACCAGGAATGTGTTACCATGCAAAAATTGTCTTTTTCAACTAATTTCGTCCATCCGATACGAACTTTGTACTTTGCTATGTAGTTCTACCAGGAATGTGTTACCATGCAAAAACTGTCTATTTCAACTAATTTCGTCCATCCGATACGAACTTTGTACTTTGCTATGTAGTTCTACCAGGAATGTGTTACCATGCAAAAACTGTCTATTTCAACTAATTTCGTCCATCCGATACGAACTTTGTACTTTGCTATGTAGTTCTACCAGGAATGTGTTACCATGCAAAAACTGTCTATTTCAACTAATTTCGTCCATCCGATACGAACTTTGTACTTTGCTATGTAGTTCTACCAGGAATGTGTTACCATGCAAAAACTGTCTATTTCAACTAATTTCGTCCATCCGATACGAACTTTGTACTTTGCTATGTAGTTCTACCAGGAATGTGTTACCTTGCAAAAACTGTCTATTTCAACTAATTTCGTCCATCCGATACGAACTTTGTACTTTGCTATGTAGTTCTACCAGGAATGTGTTACCATGCAAAAACTGTATATTTCAACTAATTTCGTCCATCCGATACGAACTTTGTACTTTGCTATGTAGTTCTACCAGGAGTGTGTTACCATGCAAAAACTGTCTATTTCAACAAATTTCGTCCATCCGATACGAACTTTGTACTTTGCTATGTAGTTCTACCAGGAGTGTGTTACCATGCAAAAACTGTCTATTTCAACTAATTTCGTCCATCCGATACGAACTTTGTACTTTGCTATGTAGTTCTACCAGGAATGTGTTACCATGCAAAAATTGTCTTTTTCAACTAATTTCGTCCATCCGATACGAACTTTGTACTTTGCTATGTAGTTCTACCAGGAATGTGTTACCATGCAAAAACTGTCTATTTCAACTAATTTCGTCCATCCGATACGAACTTTGTACTTTGCTATGTAGTTCTACCAGGAATGTGTTACCATGCAAAAACTGTCTATTTCAACTTATTTCGTCCATCCGATACGAACTTGGTACTTTGCTATGTAGTTCTACCAGGAATGTGTTACCATGCAAAAACTGTCTATTTCAACTAATTTCGTCCATCCGATACGAACTTTGTACTTTGCTATGTAGTTCTACCAGGAATGTGTTACCATGCAAAAACTGTATATTTCAACTAATTTCGTCCATCCGATACGAACTTTGTACTTTGCTATGTAGTTCTACCAGGAATGTGTTACCATGCAAAAATTTTTTTTTTCAACTAATTTCGTCCATCCGATACGAACTTTGTACTTTGCTATGTAGTTCTACCAGGAGTGTGTTACCATGCAAAAACTGTCTATTTCAACTAATTTCGTCCATCCGATACGAACTTTGTACTTTGCTATGTAGTTCTACCAGGAATGTGTTACCATGCAAAAACTGTCTATTTAAACTTAATTCGTCCATCCGATACGAACTTTGTACTTTGCTATGTAGTTCTACCAGGAATGTGTTACCATGCAAAAACTGTCTATTTCAACTAATTTCGTCCATCCGATACGAACTTTGTACTTTGCTATGTAGTTCTACCAGGAATGTGTTACCATGCAAAAACTGTCTATTTCAACTTATTTCGTCCATCCGATACGAACTTGGTACTTTGCTATGTAGTTCTACCAGGAATGTGTTACCATGCAAAAACTGTCTATTTCAACTAATTTCGTCCATCCGATACGAACTTTGTACTTTGCTATGTAGTTCTACCAGGAATGTGTTACCATGCAAAAACTGTCTATTTCAACTTATTTCGTCCATCCGATACGAACTTGGTACTTTGCTATGTAGTTCTACCAGGAATGTGTTACCATGCAAAAACTGTCTATTTCAACAAATTTCGTCCATCCGATACGAACTTTGTACTTTGCTATGTAGTTCTACCAGGAATGTGTTACCATGCAAAAACTGTCTATTTCAACTAATTTCGTCCATCCGATACGAACTTTGTACTTTGCTATGTAGTTCTACCAGGAATGTGTTACCATGCAAAAACTGTCTATTTCAACTTATTTCGTCCATCCGATACGAACTTTGTACTTTGCTATGTAGTTCTACCAGGAGTGTGTTACCATGCAAAAACTGTCTATTTCAACTTATTTCGTCCATCCGATACGAACTTTGTACTTTGCTATGTAATTCTACCAGGAGTGTGTTACCATGCAAAAACTGTCTATTTCAACTTATTTCGTCCATCCGATACGAACTTGGTACTTTGCTATGTAGTTCTACCAGGAATGTGTTACCATGCAAAAACTGTCTATTTCAACTAATTTCGTCCATCCGATACGAACTTTGTACTTTGCTATGTAGTTCTACCAGAAATGTGTTATCATGCAAAAACTGTCTATTTCAACTAATTTCGTCCATCCGATACGAACTTTGTACTTTGCTATGTAGTTCTACCAGGAATGTGTTACCATGCAAAAACTGTCTATTTCAACTAATTTCGTCCATCCGATACGAACTTTGTACTTTGCTATGTAGTTCTACCAGAAATGTGTTACCATGCAAAAACTGTCTATTTCAACAAATTTCGTCCATCCGATACGAACTTTGTACTTTGCTATGTAGTTCTACCAGGAATGTGTTACCATGCAAAAACTGTCTATTTCAACTAATTTCGTCCATCCGATACAAACTTTGTACTTTGCTATGTAGTTCTACCAGGAGTGTGTTACCATGCAAAAACTGTCTATTTCAACTTATTTCGTCCATCCGATACGAACTTGGTACTTTGCTATGTAGTTCTACCAGGAATGTGTTACCATGCAAAAACTGTCTATTTCAACTAATTTCGTCCATCCGATACGAACTTGGTACTTTGCTATGTAGTTCTACCAGGAATGTGTTACCATGCAAAAAGTGTCTATTTCAACTAATTTCGTCCATCCGATACGAACTTGGTACTTTGCTATGTAGTTCTACCAGGAATGTGTTACCATGCAAAAACTGTCTATTTCAACTAATTTCGTCCATCCGATACGAACTTTGTACTTTGCTATGTAGTTCTACCAGGAGTGTGTTACCATGCAAAAACTGTCTATTTCAACTTATTTCGTCCATCCGATACGAACTTTGTACTTTGCTATGTAGTTCTACCAGGAATGTGTTACCATGCAAAAACTGTCTATTTCAACTAATTTCGTCCATCCGATACGAACTTTGTACTTTGCTATGTAGTTCTACCAGGAATGTGTTACCATGCAAAAACTGTCTATTTCAACTAATTTCGTCCATCCGATACGAACTTGGTACTTTGCTATGTAGTTCTACCAGGAGTGTGTTACCATGCAAAAACTGTCTATTTCAACTTATTTCGTCCATCCGAGACGAACTTTGTACTTTGCTATGTAGTTCTACCAGGAATGTGTTACCATGCAAAAACTGTCTATTTCAACTAATTTCGTCCATCCGATACGAACTTTGTACTTTGCTATGTAGTTCTACCAGGAATGTGTTACCATGCAAAAACTGTCTATTTCAACTAATTTCGTCCATCCGATACGAACTTGGTACTTTGCTATGTAGTTCTACCAGGAATGTGTTACCATGCAAAAACTGTCTATTTCAACTAATTTCGTCCATCCGATACGAACTTGGTACTTTGCTATGTAGTTCTACCAGGAATGTGTTACCATGCAAAAACTGTCTATTTCAACTAATTTCGTCCATCCGATACGAACTTTGTACTTTGCTATGTAGTTCTACCAGGAATGTGTTACCATGCAAAAACTGTCTATTTCAACTAATTTCGTCCATCCGATACGAACTTTGTACTTTGCTATGTAGTTCTACCAGGAGTGTGTTACCATGCAAAAACTGTCTATTTCAACTAATTTCGTCCATCCGATACGAACTTTGTACTTTGCTATGTAGTTCTACCAGGAATGTGTTACCATGCAAAAACTGTCTATTTCAATTTAATTCGTCCATCCGATACGAACTATGTACTTTGCTATGTAGTTCTACCAGGAATGTGTTACCATGCAAAAACCTGTCTATTTCAACTAATTTCGTCCATCCGATACGAACTTTGTACTTTGCTATGTAGTTCTACCAGGAATGTGTTACCATGCAAAAACTTTCTATTTCAACTAATTTTGTCCATCCGATACGAACTTTGTACTTTGCTATGTAGTTCAACCAGGAGTGTGTTACCATGCAAAAACTGTCTATTTCAACTAATTTCGTCCATCCGATACGAACTTTGTACTTTGCTATGTAGTTCTACCAGGAATGTGTTACCATGCAAAAACTGTCTATTTCAACTAATTTCGTCCATCCGATACGAACTTTGTACTTTGCTATGTAGTTCTACCAGGAATGTGTTACCATGCAAAAACTGTCTATTTCGACTAATTTCGTCCATCCGATACGAACTTTGTACTTTGCTATGTAGTTCTACCAGGAATGTGTTACCATGCAAAAACTGTCTATTTCAACTAATTTTGTCCATCCGATACGAACTTTGTACTTTGCTATGTAGTTCTACCAGGACTGTGTTACCATGCAAAAACTGTCTATTTCAACTAATTTCGTCCATCCGATACGAACTTTGTACTTTGCTATGTAGTTCTACCAGGAATGTGTTACCATGCAAAAACTTTCTATTTCAACTAATTTTGTCCATCCGATACGAACTTTGTACTTTGCTATGTAGTTCAACCAGGAGTGTGTTACCATGCAAAAACTGTCTATTTCAACTAATTTCGTCCATCCGATACGAACTTTGTACTTTGATATGTAGTTCTACCAGGAATGTGTTACCATGCAAAAACTGTCTATTTCAACTAATTTTGTCCATCCGATACGAACTTTGTACTTTGCTATGTAGTTATACCAGGAATGTGTTACCATGCAAAAACTGTCTATTTCAACTAATTTTGTCCATCCGATACGAACTTTGTACTTTGCTATGTAGTTCTACCAGGACTGTGTTACCATGCAAAAACTGTCTATTTCAACTAATTTCGTCCATCCGATACGAACTTTGTACTTTGCTATGTAGTTCTACCAGGAATGTGTTACCATGCAAAAACCTGTCTATTTCAACTAATTTCGTCCATCCGATACGAACTTTGTACTTTGCTATGTAATTCTACCAGGAATGTGTTACCATGCAAAAACTGTCTATTTCAATTTAATTCGTCCATCCGATACGAACTTTGTACTTTGCTATGTAGTTCTACCAGGAATGTGTTACCATGCAAAAACCTGTCTATTTCAACTAATTTCGTCCATCCGATACGAACTTTGTACTTTGCTATGTAGTTCTACCAGGAATGTGTTACCATGCAAAAACTGTCTATTTCAACTAATTTTGTCCATCCGATACGAACTTTGTACTTTGCTATGTAGTTCTACCAGGAATGTGTTACCATGCAAAAACCTGTCTATTTCAACTAATTTCGTCCATCCGATACGAACTTTGTACTTTGCTATGTAATTCTACCAGGAATGTGTTACCATGCAAAAACTGTCTATTTCAATTTAATTCGTCCATCCGATACGAACTTTGTACTTTGCTATGTAGTTCTACCAGGAATGTGTTACCATGCAAAAACTGTCTATTTCAACTAATTTCGTCCATCCGATACGAACTTTGTACTTTGCTATGTAGTTCAACCAGGAGTGTGTTACCATGCAAAAACTGTCTATTTCAACTAATTTCGTCCATCCGATACGAACTTTGTACTTTGATATGTAGTTCTACCAGGAATGTGTTACCATGCAAAAACTGTCTATTTCAACTAATTTTGTCCATCCGATACGAACTTTGTACTTTGCTATGTAATTCTACCAGGAATGTGTTACCATGCAAAAACTGTCTATTTCAATTTAATTCGTCCATCCGATACGAACTTTGTACTTTGCTATGTAGTTCTACCAGGAATGTGTTACCATGCAAAAACTGTCTATTTCAACTAATTTCGTCCATCCGATACGAACTTTGTACTTTGCTATGTAGTTCTACCAGGAATGTGTTACCATGCAAAAACTTTCTATTTCAACTAATTTTGTCCATCCGATACGAACTTTGTACTTTGCTATGTAGTTCTACCAGGAATGTGTTACCATGCAAAAACCTGTCTATTTCAACTAATTTCGTCCATCCGATACGAACTTTGTACTTTGCTATGTAGTTCTACCAGGAATGTGTTACCATGCAAAAACTGTCTATTTCAACTAATTTTGTCCATTCGATACGAACTTTGTACTTTGCTATGTAGTTCTACCAGGAATGTGTTACCATGCAAAAACCTGTCTATTTCAACTAATTTCGTCCATCCGATACGAACTTTGTACTTTGCTATGTAATTCTACCAGGAATGTGTTACCATGCAAAAACTGTCTATTTCAATTTAATTCGTCCATCCGATACGAACTTTGTACTTTGCTATGTAGTTCTACCAGGAATGTGTTACCATGCAAAAACTGTCTATTTCAACTAATTTCGTCCATCCGATACGAACTTTGTACTTTGCTATGTAGTTCTACCAGGAATGTGTTACCATGCAAAAACTTTCTATTTCAACTAATTTTGTCCATCCGATACGAACTTTGTACTTTGCTATGTAGTTCAACCAGGAGTGTGTTACCATGCAAAAACCTGTCTATTTCAACTAATTTCGTCCATCCGATACGAACTTTGTACTTTGCTATGTAGTTCTACCAGGAATGTGTTACCATGCAAAAACCTGTC
This sequence comes from Anopheles moucheti, assembly GCF_943734755.1. Classification (NCBI taxonomy): domain Eukaryota; kingdom Metazoa; phylum Arthropoda; class Insecta; order Diptera; family Culicidae; genus Anopheles; species Anopheles moucheti. The sequence continues at coordinate 82,686 of NW_026453670.1, forward strand.
TATTTCAACTAATTTCGTCCATCCGATACGAACTTTGTACTTTGATATGTAGTTCTACCAGGAGTGTGTTACCATGCAAAAACCTGTCTATTTCAACTAATTTCGTCCATCCGATACGAACTTTGTACTTTGCTATGTAGTTCTACCAGGAATGTGTTACCATGCAAAAACTGTCTATTTCAACTAATTTTGTCCATCCGATACGAACTTTGTACTTTGCTATGTAGTTCTACCAGGAATGTGTTACCATGCAAAAACTGTCTATTTCAACTAATTTCGTCCATCCGATACGAACTTTGTACTTTGCTATGTAGTTCTACCAGGAATGTGTCACCATGCAAAAACTGTCTATTTCAACTAATTTTGTCCATCCGATACGAACTTTGTACTTTGCTATGTAGTTCTACCAGGAATGTGTTACCATGCAAAAACTGTCTATTTCAACTAATTTCGTCCATCCGATACGAACTTTGTACTTTGCTATGAAGTTCTAACAGGAGTGTGTTACCATGCAAAAACTGTCTATTTCAACTAATTTCGTCGATCCGATACGAACTTTGTACTTTGCTATGTAGTTCTACCAGGAATGTGTTACCATGCAAAAACTGTCTATTTCAACTAATTTCGTCCATCCGATACGAACTTTGTACTTTGCTATGTAGTTCTACCACGAATGTGTTACCATGCAAAAACTGTCTATTTCAATTTAATTCGTCCATCCGATACGAACTTTGTACTTTGCTATGTAGTTCTACCAGGAATGTGTTACCATGCAAAAACTGTCTATTTCAACTAATTTTGTCCATCCGATACGAACTTTGTACTTTGCTATGTAGTTCTACCAGGAATGTGTTACCATGCAAAAACTGTCTATTTCAACTAATTTCGTCCATCCGATACGAACTTTGTACTTTGCTATGTAGTTCTACCAGGAATGTGTCACCTTGCAAAAACTGTCTATTTCAACTAATTTTGTCCATCCGATACGAACTTTGTACTTTGCTATGTAGTTCTACCAGTAGTGTGTTACCATGCAAAAACTGTCTATTTCAACTAATTTCGTCCATCCGATACGAACTTTGTACTTTGCTATGTAGTTCTACCAGGAATGAGTTGCCATGCAAAAACTCTCTATTTCAACTAATTTCGTCCATCCGATACGAACTTTGTACTTTGCTATGTAGTTCTACCAGGAATGTATTACCATGCAAAAATTGTCTATTTCAATTTAATTCGTCCATCCGATACGAACTTTGTACTTTGCTATGTAGTTCTACCAGGAATGTGTTACCATGCAAAAACTGTCTATTTCAACTAATTTTGTCCATCCGATACGAACTTTGTACTTTGCTATGTAGTTCTACCAGGAGTGTGTTACCATGCAAAAACTGTCTATTTCAACTAATTTCGTCCATCCGATACGAACTTGGTACTTTGCTATGTAGTTCTACCAGGCATGTGTTACCATGCAAAAACTGTCTATTTCAACAAATTTCGTCCATCCGATACGAACTTTGTACTTTGCTATGTAGTTCTACCAGGAATGTGTTACCATGCAAAAACTGTCTATTTCAACTAATTTCGTCCATCCGATACGAACTTTGTACTTTGCTATGTAGTTCTACCAGGAATGTGTTACCATGCAAAAACTGTCTATTTCAACTAATTTTGTCCATCCGATACGAACTTTGTACTTTGCTATGTAGTTCTACCAGGAATGTGTTACCATGCAAAAACTGTCTATTTCAACTAATTTCGTCCATCCGATACGAACTTTGTACTTTGCTATGTAGTTCTACCAGGAATGTGTTACCATGCAAAAACTGTCTATTTCAACTAATTTTGTCCATCCGATACGAACTTTGTACTTTGCTATGTAGTTATACCAGGAATGTGTTACCATGCAAAAACTGTCTATTTCAATTTAATTCGTCCATCCGATACGAACTTTGTACTTTGCTATGTAGTTATGTAGGAACTGGTATTATCGAAAATGCAAGTTCCTTTTATTTTAGGTGCATCCGACATCGGTGAGTTCTCGTAAAAGACTCTGATCCTCGCTATCCTACTTTTGACAACCGTGTTGCCAGCTCTCGCCTCAACTGTCACAAGGACAGGGTGATTCATTTCCTACACGGCCTTTCCTGATCTTACAATTCCCCTGAATTGCACCATGGTTTCAGTTGAGAAAATGCCGTAGTCGTCGTTATCGGTCCTTCATTACTATCAATTAATTTCCTTATTTCGCTTCGCACTTGTACAATACGTCGCTAATAACCAGAAAATCTCCACGATTTCCACCAAAAATACCGCATTTTTACTGCCGCTATTTTTGCATCGGCTTCTTGCGCGTTAGCAATTCTTTTTCTCACCCTCACAAATATGCGAAGTATAGTCGCTCTAGATAACGCTTCTACATGTTTCATTTTATCAACTGTTCTATGCTTAATTTCATTATCGAATTCTGATAACACAACGAACCATCTAGCTACTCTCGCATTCGGATTAACCTTTGCCATCGACTGTTTGAACGCGATACAATCTGTTACTATAGTGACCTTATGCCCTAACAAGTAACATCGGAACTTTTTCAACGTTTCCACTACCGCTAATGCTTCCAGAGCATATGAGTGATAGTTTCGCTCGGCATTATTCGTTACGCGACTGTAGAAGTAACAGGGATGAAATAATCCGTCCTCCATCGACCGCTGCATCAGGATTCCAGCCAGACCTTCCTTGCTGGCGTCTGTGTGAACCTCAGTCTCTAAACCAGCCTTGAAAATGTTCAGCACTGGATATTGCGTCAACGCTGCTTTCAGATCTTCAATCGCCGTTTCTGCTTCAGCGTTAAACACAAGCTCAGCATCCTTCTTAAGCATCATGGTTAACGGACGAGACCTTTTGGCAAAATCCGGCACAAATTTCCGGAAATAACTTGCCAATCCCAGAGATCGTTGCAACGCTTTGACGGTTCTCGGCTTTGGAAAATGTCGCACCTTCTCGATCTTTTCTTGGGACGGTTCGGTCTTCCCTTCATACACAGAATAACCAAGATATTCTACACGCCTCTTCAAGAAAGCAAACTTTTTCCAATTAAACTGTAGATTCGCAGCTAACTCCATAACACGTCGCAATTTGATTAGTCCTTCGTCCTCATTTCTCGAAGGAATAATAATGTCATCGATATACGATAAAATTTCACCCGCGTCGATTAGTTCTTTGAACACTGAATTAATAAATCGGCAAAACGAACTACCACTTGTACACAACCCAAACGGTGCTCTCAAGAATTCATATTGTCCTTCTGTTGTAACGAACGACGTATATTTACAACTATCCGCACTAAGCCTCACGTGAAAATATGAATTTGTTAAGTCGAGCGTTGTATACACACGTGCATCTGCTAATGCATCGATTTGGTCTTCAATATTCGGTGTCGGATACTTATCGCGCTCAATCCTTTTGTTTACTTCGCGATAATCGACGCATACCCGATATTTTCCACCTTTTTTGGGCACAACGACAACCGCACTGGAGTATGGACTAAATGATGGTCGTACAATTCCATCTCTTATCCACTCACTTACTTGCTCCTTCACGATCTGTTTTTCTAACGGAGCGAGGTTTTTCTGAGGAAATCCATACCGATCAATATCTGTGTCTCGATCGCTTTACACGGAACTACAAGAAAGCTGATCTTTGATCTTACATTGCCTACTTCTGCCTCAACAGACAACTCCCCCTTAACACACTGACGTTCTCCGCCGTATCCGCGAACAATTCTATTACTGTTCTTTATTTTCCTTTGAATTGTTTGCACCACGTCTTCACGCAACAATGTCACATCACTGCCCGTGTCGACCATTCCGTTGAATGTGTGCCCGTCAATTTTCACAGAAATTGTCGGGTACCGACCAGTGATATTGTTCACAACTGGTTTCAACTTGTTTGGGCAAGCTGTCGAAATATGCCCCATGTCCCCGCACGAATAACACTTCGTACTTCTTCTATCGTTACGAACATCTTTCTTAGGAACGCTTTCCGCCATTTTGCAGTTCTTTCGAAAGTGATCCGTTTCACCACAGTTATAACACTTTCTATCCTTGTCTCTTGGGGTTACACTCTCCTTACCGTAGCGCACACTTGGCAACTGCGATTTCATCGCCTGATATTTCTTAAGTTGCACTTTGAGCTCAGCAAGGCTTGCTGCACCCATTAGACACACTTTATTTCTAGGATCGTCCACAATACCCTGAACGATATATTCACAAATCGATTCTTCGTCGACTTGTCCTCTCTTAGCCAACGCTTGCATGGCATACACATACTCAATGTATGATTCGTCTGCCTTCTTCTTCCTTTTTCGCAACGCCTCGTGTACATCTACACTCTTGCTTTCGTCGCGAAACTCTGAAGCGAGTGCGTTTTTCAGCAACTTCCACGAATTTAATCCACTGGCGCACGCGATGAACAATTTGGCTGGGCCTGTAAGGAGTCGCTTCGCATAAACCAACGTCTGCAATTCAGTCCAACCTAAAAGATTTGCATTTTCTTCGAGATCGGTAATGAATTGGCCAATATCGCGACCTTTTCCATCACCCCCGAATGTTGGTAAAGCCTCCTTCACATCATTGAAATTAAACGTAACAGATCGCCACGTTTGCGCATCGACGAATTCACCCATAGTGGTCGAGTTTAGCAGACTATGTTCCGAACCAATTTCTACCGGCTCACTTTGGTTAGCTATTCGCGCAGCTAATTCCTCCTTAGTGCCAGATGTCGGTAGGTTTTTGGCCTCGCACTGCTTCATTAACCCGGTTCGAGTGAAAGTTTCCACAAGTTCTGTTATTTTGTCGGATACATCCATAGTTCAATCCGATGTTCAACCAGAATTACCGACACGATACAACACGCACAAAACGCGCACACCACACACACTGCGACAACTGGGCGTACCAGGAAGCACACAGCAGCCTAAAACCACAGCTATACTCTGGGAGCACACAGCAACCCAACGCACGCAGTTTTTTCTGGGAGCACACAGCAACCCACTAACACTACTATACTCTGGGAGCACACAGCAACCCAACGCACGCAGTTTTTACTGGGAGCACACAGCAACCCAACACACGTGGATTTTATCGGGAGCACACAGCAACCCAACACACGCAGTTTTTTCTGGGAGCACACAGCAACCCACTAACACTACTATACTCTGGGAGCACACAGCAACCCAACGCACGTGGATTTTATTGGGAGCACACAGCAACCCAACACACGCAGTTTTTTCTGGGAGCACACAGCAACCCACTAACACTACTATACTCTGGGAGCACACAGCAACCCAACGCACGCAGTTTTTACTGGGAGCACACAGCAACCCAACACACGTGGATTTTATCGGGAGCACACAGCAACCCAACACACGCAGTTTTTTCTGGGAGCACACAGCAACCCACTAACACTACTATACTCTGGGAGCACACAGCAACCCAACGCACGTGGATTTTATTGGGAGCACACAGCAACCCAACACACGTGGATTTTATTGGAAGCACACAGCAACCCAACACTAGCACACAGCTTATTTCACAGCTCGATATCGGAAACAGCCTTTCCCGGACGAGCCCCCATGTAGGAACTGGTATTATCGAAAATGCAAGTTCCTTTTATTTTAGGTGCATCCGACATCGGTGAGTTCTCGTAAAAGACTCTGATCCTCGCTATCCTACTTTTGACAACCGTGTTGCCAGCTCTCGCCTCAACTGTCACAAGGACAGGGTAATTCATTTCCTACAGTTATACCAGGAGTGTGTTACCATGCAAAAACTGTCTATTTCAACTAATTTCGTCCATCCGATACGAACTTTGTACTTTGCTATGTAGTTCTACCAGGAATGAGTTACCATGCAAAAACTGTCTATTTCAACTAATTTCGTCCATCCGATACGAACTTTGTACTTTGCTATGTAGTTCTACCAGGAATGTGTTACCATGCAAAAACTGTATACTTCAACTAATTTCGTCCATCCGATACAAACTTTGTACTTTGCTATGTAGTTCTACCAGGAATGTGTTACCATGCAAAAACTGTCTATTTCAACTAATTTCGTCCATCCGATACGAACTTTGTACTTTGCTATGTAGTTCTACCAGGAATGTGTTACCATGCAAAAACTGTCTATTTCAACTAATTTCGTCCATCCGATACGAACTTTGTACTTTGCTATGTAGTTCTACCAGGAATGTGTTACCATGCAAAAACTGTCTATTTCAACTTATTTCGTCCATCCGATACGAACTTTGTACTTTGCTATGTAGTTCTACCAGGAATGTGTTACCATGCAAAAACTGTCTATTTCAACTAATTTCGTCCATCCGATACGAACTTTGTACTTTGCTATGTAGTTCTACCAGGAGTGTGTTACCATGCAAAAACTGTCTATTTCAACTAATTTCGTCCATCCGATACGAACTTTGTACTTTGCTATGTAGTTATACCAGGAGTGTGTTACCATGCAAAAACTGTCTATTTCAACTAATTTCGTCCATCCGATACGAACTTTGTACTTTGCTATGTAGTTCTACCACGAATGTGTTACCATGCAAAAACTGTCTATTTCAACTAATTTCGTCCATCCGATACGAACTTTGTACTTTGCTATGTAGTTCTACCAGGAATGTGTTACCATGCAAAAACTGTCTATTTCAACTAATTTCGTCCATCCGATATGAACTTTGTACTTTGCTATGTAGTTCTACCAGGAATGAGTTACCATGCAAAAACTGTCTATTTCAACTAATTTCGTCCATCCAATACGAACTTTGTACTTTGCTATGTAGTTCTACCAGGAGTGTGTTACCATGCAAAAACTGTCTATTTCAACTAATTTCGTCCATCCGATACGAACTTTGTACTTTGCTATGTAGTTCTACCAGGAATGTGTTACCATGCAAAAACTGTCTATTTCAACTAATTTCGTCCATCCGATACGAACTTTGTACTTTGCTATGCAGTTCTACCAGGAATGTGTTACCATGCAAAAACTGTCTATTTCAACTAATTTCGTCCATCCGATACGAACTTTGTACTTTGCTATGTAGTTCTACCAGGAATGTGTTACCATGCAAAAACTGTCTATTTCAACTAATTTCGTCCATCCGATACGAACTTTGTACTTTGCTATGTAGTTATACCAGGAGTGTGTTACCATGCAAAAACTGTCTATTTCAACTAATTTCGTCCATCCGGTACGAACTTTGTACTTTGCTATGTAGTTCTACCAGGAGTGTGTTACCATGCAAAAACTGTCTATTTCAACTAATTTCGTCCATCCGATACGAACTTTGTACTTTGCTATGTAGTTCTACCAGGAATGTGTTACCATGCAAAAACTGTCTATTTCAACCAATTTCGTCCATCCGATACGAACTTTGTACTTTGCTATGTAGTTCTACCAGGAATGTGTTACCATGCAAAAACTGTCTATTTCAACTAATTTTGTCCATTCGATACGAACTTTGTACTTTGCTATGTAGTTCTACCAGGAGTTTGTTACCATGCAAAAACTGTCTATTTCAACTAATTTTGTCCATCCGATACGAACTTTGTACTTTGCTATGAAGTTCTACCAGGAATGTGTTACCATGCAAAAACTGTCTATTTCAACTAATTTCGTCCATCCGATACAAACTTTGTACTTTGCTATGTAGTTCTACCAGGAATGTGTTACCATGCAAAAACTGTCTATTTCAACTAATTTCGTCCATCCGATACGAACTTTGTACTTTGCTATGTAGTTATACCAGGAGTGTGTTACCATGCAAAAACTGTCTATTTCAACTAATTTCGTCCATCCGATACGAACTTTGTACTTTGCTATGTAGTTCTACCAGGAATGAGTTACCATGCAAAAACTGTCTATTTCAACTAGTTTCGTCCATCCGATACGAACTTGGTACTTTGCTATGTAGTTCTACCAGGAATGTGTTACCATGCAAAAACTGTCTATTTCAACTAATTTCGTCCATCCGATACGAACTTTGTACTTTGCTATGTAGTTCTACCAGGAATGTGTTACCATGCAAAAACTGTCTATTTCAACTAATTTTGTCCATCCGATACGAACTTTGTACTTTGCTATGTAGTTATACCAGGAGTGTGTTACCATGCAAAAACTGTCTATTTCAACTAATTTCGTCCATCCGATACGAACTTTGTACTTTGCTATGTAGTTCTACCAGGAATGTGTTACCATGCAAAAACTGTCTATTTCAACTAATTTCGTCCATCCGATACGAACTTTGTACTTTGCTATGTAGTTATACCAGGAGTGTGTTACCATGCAAAAACTGTCTATTTCAACTAATTTCGTCCATCCGATACGAACTTGGTACTTTGCTATGTAGTTCTACCAGGAGTGTGTTACCATGCAAAAACTGTCTATTTCAACTTATTTCGTCCATCCGATACGAACTTGGTACTTTGCTATGTAGTTCTACCAGGAGTGTGTTACCATGCAAAAACTGTCTATTTCAACTTATTTCGTCCATCCGATACGAACTTTGTACTTTGCTATGTAGTTCTACCAGGAATGTGTTACCATGCAAAAACTGTCTATTTTAACTAAATTCGTCCATCCGATACGAACTTTGTACTTTGCTATGTAGTTCTACCAGGAATGTGTTACCATGCAAAAACTGTCTATTTCAACTAAATTCGTCCATCCGATACGAACTTTGTACTTTGCTATGTAGTTATACCAGGAGTGTGTTACCATGCAAAAACTGTCTATTTCAACTAATTTCGTCCATCCGATACGAACTTTGTACTTTGCTATGTAGTTCTACCAGGAATGAGTTACCATGCAAAAACTGTCTATTTCAACTAATTTCGTCCATCCAATACGAACTTTGTACTTTGCTATGTAGTTCTACCAGGAATGTGTTACCATGCAAAAACTGTCTATTTCAACTAATTTCGTCCATCCGATACGAACTTTGTACTTTGCTATGTAGTTCTACCAGGAATGTGTTACCATGCAAAAACTGTCTATTTCAACTAATTTCGTCCATCCAATACGAACTTTGTACTTTGCTATGTAGTTCTACCAGGAATGTGTTACCATGCAAAAACTGTCTATTTCAACTAATTTCGTCCATCCGATACGAACTTTGTACTTTGCTATGTAGTTCTACCAGGAATGTGTTACCATGCAAAAACTGTCTATTTCAACTAATTTCGTCCATCCGATACGAACTTTGTACTTTGCTATGTAGTTATACCAGGAGTGTGTTACCATGCAAAAACTGTCTATTTCAACTAATTTCGTCCATCCGATACGAACTTTGTACTTTGCTATGTAGTTCTACCAGGAATGTGTTACCATGCAAAAACTGTCTATTTCAACTAATTTCGTCCATCCGATACGAACTTTGTACTTTGCTATGTAGTTCTACCAGGAATGTGTTACCATGCAAAAACTGTCTATTTCAACTAATTTCGTCCATCCGATACGAACTTTGTACTTTGCTATGTAGTTCTACCAGGAATGTGTTACCATGCAAAAACTGTCTATTTCAACTAATTTCGTCCATCCGATACAAACTTTGTACTTTGCTATGTAGTTCTACCAGGAATGTGTTACCATGCAAAAACTGTCTATTTCAACTAATTTCGTCCATCCGATACGAACTTTGTACTTTGCTATGTAGTTATACCAGGAGTGTGTTACCATGCAAAAACTATCTATTTCAACTAATTTCGTCCATCCGATACGAACTTTGTACTTTGCTATGTAGTTCTACCAGGAATGAGTTACCATGCAAAAACTGTCTATTTCAACTAGTTTCGTCCATCCGATACGAACTTGGTACTTTGCTATGTAGTTCTACCAGGAATGTGTTACCATGCAAAAACTGTCTATTTCAACTAATTTCGTCCATCCGATACGAACTTTGTACTTTGCTATGTAGTTCTACCAGGAATGTGTTACCATGCAAAAACTGTCTATTTCAACTAATTTTGTCCATCCGATACGAACTTTGTACTTTGCTATGTAGTTATACCAGGAGTGTGTTACCATGCAAAAACTGTCTATTTCAACTAATTTCGTCCATCCGATACGAACTTTGTACTTTGCTATGTAGTTCTACCAGGAATGTGTTACCATGCAAAAACTGTCTATTTCAACTAATTTCGTCCATCCGATACGAACTTTGTACTTTGCTATGTAGTTATACCAGGAGTGTGTTACCATGCAAAAACTGTCTATTTCAACTAATTTCGTCCATCCGATACGAACTTTGTACTTTGCTATGTAGTTCTACCAGGAATGTGTTACCATGCAAAAACTGTCTATTTCAACTAATTTCGTCCATCCAATACGAACTTTGTACTTTGCTATGTAGTTCTACCAGGAATGTGTTACCATGCAAAAACTGTCTATTTCAACTAATTTCGTCCATCCGATACGAACTTTGTACTTTGCTATGTAGTTCTACCAGGAATGTGTTACCATGCAAAAACTGTCTATTTTAACTAAATTCGTCCATCCGATACGAACTTTGTACTTTGCTATGTAGTTCTACCAGGAATGTGTTACCATGCAAAAACTGTCTATTTCAACTAATTTCGTCCATCCAATACGAACTTTGTACTTTGCTATGTAGTTCTACCAGGAATGTGTTACCATGCAAAAACTGTCTATTTCAACTAATTTCGTCCATCCGATACGAACTTTGTACTTTGCTATGTAGTTCTACCAGGAATGTGTTACCATGCAAAAACTGTCTATTTCAACTAATTTCGTCCATCCAATACGAACTTTGTACTTTGCTATGTAGTTCTACCAGGAATGTGTTACCATGCAAAAACTGTCTATTTCAACTAATTTCGTCCATCCGATACGAACTTTGTACTTTGCTATGTAGTTCTACCAGGAATGTGTTACCATGCAAAAACTGTCTATTTCAACTAATTTCGTCCATCCGATACGAACTTTGTACTTTGCTATGTAGTTATACCAGGAGTGTGTTACCATGCAAAAACTGTCTATTGCAACTAATTTCGTCCATCCGATACGAACTTTGTACTTTGCTATGTAGTTCTACCAGGAATGTGTTACCATGCAAAAACTGTCTATTTCAACTAATTTCGTCCATCCGATACGAACTTTGTACTTTGCTATGTAGTTCTACCAGGAATGTGTTACCATGCAAAAACTGTCTATTTCAACTAATTTCGTCCATCCGATACGAACTTTGTACTTTGCTATGTAGTTCTACCAGGAATGTGTTACCATGCAAAAACTATCTATTTCAACTTATTTCGTCCATCCGATACGAACTTTGTACTTTGCTATGTAGTTCTACCAGGAATGTGTTACCATGCAAAAACTGTCTATTTCGACTAATTTCGTCCATCCGATACGAACTTGGTACTTTGCTATGTAGTTCTACCAGGAATGTGTTACCATGCAAAAACTGTCTATTTCAACTAATTTCGTCCATCCGATACGAACTTTGTACTTTGCTATGTAGTTCTACCAGGAGTGTGTTACCATGCAAAAACTGTCTATTTCAACTTATTTCGTCCATCCGATACGAACTTGGTACTTTGCTATGTAGTTCTACCAGGAGTGTGTTACCATGCAAAAACTGTCTATTTCAACTTATTTCGTCCATCCGATACGAACTTGGTACTTTGCTTTGTAGTTCTACCAGGAGTGTGTTACCATGCAAAAACTGTCTATTTCAACTTATTTCGTCCATCCGATACGAACTTGGTACTTTGCTATGTAGTTCTACCAGGAGTGTGTTACCATGCAAAAACTGTCTATTTCAACTTATTTCGTCCATCCGATACGAACTTGGTACTTTGCTATGTAGTTCTACCAGGATTGTGTTACCATGCAAAAACTGTCTATTTCAACTAATTTCGTCCATCCGATACGAACTTGGTACTTTGCTATGTAGTTCTACCAGGAATGTGTTGCCATGCAAAAACTGTCTATTTCAACTAATTTCGTCCATCCGATACGAACTTTGTACTTTGCTATGTAGTTCTACCAGGAATGTGTTACCATGCAAAAACTGTCTATTTCAACTAATTTCGTCCATCCGATACGAACTTTGTACTTTGCTATGTAGTTCTACCAGGAATGTGTTACCATGCAAAAACTGTCTATTTCGACTAATTTCGTCCATCCGATACGAACTTGGTACTTTGCTATGTAGTTCTACCAGGAATGTGTTACCATGCAAAAACTGTCTATTTCAACTAATTTCGTCCATCCGATACGAACTTTGTACTTTGCTATGTAGTTCTACCAGGAGTGTGTTACCATGCAAAAACTGTCTATTTCAACTTATTTCGTCCATCCGATACGAACTTGGTACTTTGCTATGTAGTTCTACCAGGAGTGTGTTACCATGCAAAAACTGTCTATTTCAACTTATTTCGTCCATCCGATACGAACTTGGTACTTTGCTATGTAGTTCTACCAGGAGTGTGTTACCATGCAAAAACTGTCTATTTCAACTTATTTCGTCCATCCGATACGAACTTTGTACTTTGCTATGTAGTTCTACCAGGAATGTGTTACCATGCAAAAACTGTCTATTTCAACTAATTTCGTCCATCCGATACGAGTTTGGTACTTTGCTATGTAGTTCTACCAGGAATGTGTTGCCATGCAAAAACTGTCTATTTCAACTAATTTCGTCCATCCGATACGAACTTTGTACTTTGCTATGTAGTTCTACCAGGAATGTGTTACCATGCAAAAACTGTCGATTTCAACTAATTTCGTCCATCCGATACGAACTTTGTACTTTGCTATGTAGTTCTACCAGGAATGTGTTACCATGCAAAAACTGTCTATTTCAACTAATTTCGTCCATCCGATACGAACTTTGTACTTTGCTATGTAGTTCTACCAGGAGTGTGTTACCATGCAAAAACTGTCTATTTCAACTTATTTCGTCCATCCGATACGAACTTGGTACTTTGCTATGTAGTTCTACCAGGAGTGTGTTACCATGCAAAAACTGTCTATTTCAACTTATTTCGTCCATCCGATACGAACTTGGTACTTTGCTATGTAGTTCTACCAGGAATGTGTTGCCATGCAAAAACTGTCTATTTCAACTAATTTCGTCCATCCGATACGAACTTTGTACTTTGCTATGTAGTTCTACCAGGAATGTGTTACCATGCAAAAACTGTCGATTTCAACTAATTTCGTCCATCCGATACGAACTTTGTACTTTGCTATGTAGTTCTACCAGGAATGTGTTACCATGCAAAAACTGTCTATTTCAACTAATTTCGTCCATCCGATACGAACTTTGTACTTTGCTATATAGTTCTACCAGGAGTGTGTTACCATGCAAAAACTGTCTATTTCAACTAATTTCGTCCATCCGATACGAACTTTGTACTTTGCTATGTAGTTCTACCAGGAATGTGTTACCATGCAAAAACTATCTATTTCAACTAGTTTCGTCCATCCGATACGAACTTTGTACTTTGCTATGTAGTTCTACCAGGAGTGTGTTACCATGCAAAAACTGTCTATTTCAACTAGTTTTGTCCATCCGATACGAATTTTGTACTTTGCTATGTAGTTCTACCAGGAATGTGCTGCCATGCAAAAACTGTCTATTTCAACTAATTTCGTCCATCCGATACGAACTTTGTACTTTGCTATGTAGTTCTACCAGGAATGTGTTACCATGCAAAAACTGTCGATTTCAACTAATTTCGTCCATCCGATACGAACTTTGTACTTTGCTATGTAGTTCTACCAGGAATGTGTTACCATGCAAAAACTGTCTATTTCAACTAATTTCGTTCATCCGATACGAACTTTGTACTTTGCTATGTAGTTCTACCAGGAATGTGTTACCATGCAAAAACTGTCTATTTCAACTAATTTCGTCCATCCGATACGAACTTTGTACTTTGCTATGTAGTTCTACCAGGAGTGTGTTACCATGCAAAAACTGTCTATTTCAACTTATTTCGTCCATCCGATACGAACTTGGTACTTTGCTATGTAGTTCTACCAGGAATGTGTTACCATGCAAAAACTGTCTATTTCAACTAATTTCGTCCATCCGATACGAACTTGGTACTTTGCTATGTAGTTCTACCAGGAATGTGTTGCCATGCAAAAACTGTCTATTGCAACTAATTTCGTCCATCCGATACGAACTTTGTACCTTGCTATGTAGTTCTACCAGGAGTGTGTTACCATGCAAAAACTGTCTATTTCAACTAATTTCGTCCATCCGATACGAACTTTGTACTTTGCTATGTAGTTCTACCAGAAATGTGTTACCATGCAAAAACTGTCTATTTCAACAAATTTCGTCCATCCGATACGAACTTTGTACTTTGCTATGTAGTTCTACCAGGAATGTGTTACCATGCAAAAACTGTCTATTTCAACTAATTTCGTCCATCCGATACGAACTTGGTACTTTGCTATGTAGTTCTACCAGGAGTGTGTTACCATGCAAAAACTGTCTATTTCAACTAGTTTTGTCCATCCGATACGAACTTTGTACTTTGCTATGTAGTTCTACCAGGAGTGTGTTACCATGCAAAAACTGTCTATTTCAACTTATTTCGTCCATCCGATACGAACTTGGTACTTTGCTATGTAGTTCTACCAGGAGTGTGTTACCATGCAAAAACTGTCTATTTCAACTTATTTCGTCCATCCGATACGAACTTGGTACTTTGCTATGTAGTTCTACCAGGAATGTGTTACCATGCAAAAACTGTCTATTTCAACTAATTTCGTCCATCCGATACGAACTTGGTACTTTGCTATGTAGTTCTACCAGGAATGTGTTGCCATGCAAAAACTGTCTATTTCAACTAATTTCGTCCATCCGATACGAACTTTGTACTTTGCTATGTAGTTCTACCAGGAATGTGTTACCATGCAAAAACTGTCGATTTCAACTAATTTCGTCCATCCGATACGAACTTTGTACTTTGCTATGTAGTTCTACCAGGAATGTGTTACCATGCAAAAACTGTCTATTTCAACTAATTTCGTCCATCCGATACGAACTTGGTACTTTGCTATGTAGTTCTACCAGGAATGTGTTACCATGCAAAAACTGTCTATTTCAACTAATTTCGTCCATCCGATACGAACTTTGTACTTTGCTATGTAGTTCTACCAGGAATGTGTTACCATGCAAAAACTGTCTATTTCAACTAATTTTGTCCATCCGATACGAACTTTGTACTTTGCTATGTAGTTCTACCAGGAATGTGTTACCATGCAAAAACTGTCTATTTCAACTAATTTTGTCCATCCGATACGAACTTTGTACTTTGCTATGTAGTTCTACCAGGAATGTGTTACCATGCAAAAACTGTCTATTTCAACTAATTTCGTCCATCCGATACGAACTTTGTACTTTGCTATGTAGTTCTACCAGGAGTGTGTTACCATGCAAAAACTGTCTATTTCAACTTATTTCGTCCATCCGATACGAACTTGGTACTTTGCTATGTAGTTCTACCAGGAATGTGTTACCATGCAAAAACTGTCTATTTCAACTAATTTCGTCCATCCGATACGAACTTGGTACTTTGCTATGTAGTTCTACCAGGAATGTGTTGCCATGCAAAAACTGTCTATTTCAACTAATTTCGTCCATCCGATACGAACTTTGTACTTTGCTATGTAGTTCTACCAGGAATGTGTTACCATGCAAAAACTGTCGATTTCAACTAATTTCGTCCATCCGATACGAACTTTGTACTTTGCTATGTAGTTCTACCAGGAGTGTGTTACCATGCAAAAACTGTCTATTTCAACTAGTTTTGTCCATCCGATACGAACTTTGTACTTTGCTATGTAGTTCTACCAGGAGTGTGTTACCATGCAAAAACTGTCTATTTCAACTAATTTCGTCCATCCGATACGAACTTGGTACTTTGCTATGTAGTTCTACCAGGAGTGTGTTGCCATGCAAAAACTGTCTATTTCAACTTATTTCGTCCATCCGATACGAACTTGGTACTTTGCTATGTAGTTCTACCAGGAATGTGTTACCATGCAAAAACTGTCTATTTCAACTAATTTCGTCCATCCGATACGAACTTGGTACTTTGCTATGTAGTTCTACCAGGAATGTGTTGCCATGCAAAAACTGTCTATTTCAACTAATTTCGTCCATCCGATACGAACTTTGTACTTTGCTATGTAGTTCTACCAGGAATGTGTTACCATGCAAAAACTGTCGATTTCAACTAATTTCGTCCATCCGATACGAACTTTGTACTTTGCTATGTAGTTCTACCAGGAATGTGTTACCATGCAAAAACTGTCTATTTCAACTAATTTCGTCCATCCGATACGAACTTTGTACTTTGCTATGTAGTTCTACCAGGAGTGTGTTACCATGCAAAAACTGTCTATTTCAACTAATTTCGTCCATCCGATACGAACTTTGTACTTTGCTATGTAGTTCTACCAGGAATGTGTTACCATGCAAAAACTATCTATTTCAACTAATTTCGTCCATCCGATACGAACTTTGTACTTTGCTATGTAGTTCTACCAGGAGTGTGTTACCATGCAAAAACTGTCTATTTCAACTTATTTCGTCCATCCGATACGAACTTGGTACTTTGCTATGTAGTTCTACCAGGAATGTGTTACCATGCAAAAACTATCTATTTCAACTAATTTCGTCCATCCGATACGAACTTTGTACTTTGCTATGTAGTTCTACCAGGAGTGTGTTACCATGCAAAAACTGTCTATTTCAACTAGTTTTGTCCATCCGATACGAACTTTGTACTTTGCTATGTAGTTCTACCAGGAATGTGTTACCATGCAAAAACTGTCTATTTCAACTAAATTCGTCCATCCGATACGAACTTTGTACTTTGCTATGTAGTTATACCAGGAGTGTGTTACCATGCAAAAACTGTCTATTTCAACTTATTTCGTCCATCCGATACGAACTTGGTACTTTGCTATGTAGTTCTACCAGGAATGTGTTACCATGCAAAAACTGTCTATTTCAACTAATTTCGTCCATCCGATACGAACTTGGTACTTTGCTATGTAGTTCTACCAGGAATGTGTTGCCATGCAAAAACTGTCTATTTCAACTAATTTCGTCCATCCGATACGAACTTTGTACTTTGCTATGTAGTTCTACCAGGAATGTGTTACCATGCAAAAACTGTCGATTTCAACTAATTTCGTCCATCCGATACGAACTTTGTACTTTGCTATGTAGTTCTACCAGGAATGTGTTACCATGCAAAAACTGTCTATTTCAACTAATTTCGTCCATCCGATACGAACTTTGTACTTTGCTATGTAGTTCTACCAGGAATGTGTTACCATGCAAAAACTGTCTATTTCAACTAATTTTGTCCATCCGATACGAACTTTGTACTTTGCTATGTAGTTCTACCAGGAATGTGTTACCATGCAAAAACTGTCTATTTCAACTAATTTTGTCCATCCGATACGAACTTTGTACTTTGCTATGTAGTTCTATCAGGAATGTGTTACCATGCAAAAACTGTCTATTTCAACTAATTTCGTCCATCCGATACGAACTTTGTACTTTGCTATGTAGTTCTACCAGGAGTGTGTTACCATGCAAAAACTGTCTATTTCAACTAATTTCGTCCATCCGATACGAACTTTGTACTTTGCTATGTAGTTCTACCAGGAGTGTGTTACCATGCAAAAACTGTCTATTTCAACTAATTTCGTCCATCCGATACGAACTTTGTACTTTGCTATGTAGTTCTACCAGGAATGTGTTACCATGCAAAAACTATCTATTTCAACTAATTTCGTCCATCCGATACGAACTTTGTACTTTGCTATGTAGTTCTACCAGGAGTGTGTTACCATGCAAAAACTGTCTATTTCAACTTATTTCGTCCATCCGATACGAACTTTGTACTTTGCTATGTAGTTCTACCAGGAATGTGTTACCATGCAAAAACTGTCTATTTCAACTAAATTCGTCCATCCGATACGAACTTTGTACTTTGCTATGTAGTTATACCAGGAGTGTGTTACCATGCAAAAACTGTCTATTTCAACTTATTTCGTCCATCCGATACGAACTTGGTACTTTGCTATGTAGTTCTACCAGGAATGTGTTACCATGCAAAAACTGTCTATTTCAACTAATTTCGTCCATCCGATACGAACTTTGTACTTTGCTATGTAGTTCTACCAGGAGTGTGTTACCATGCAAAAACTGTCTATTTCAACTAATTTCGTCCATCCGATACGAACTTTGTACTTTGCTATGTAGTTCTACCAGGAGTGTGTTACCATGCAAAAACTGTCTATTTCAACTAATTTCGTCCATCCGATACGAACTTTGTACTTTGCTATGTAGTTCTACCAGGAATGTGTTACCATGCAAAAACTATCTATTTCAACTAATTTCGTCCATCCGATACGAACTTTGTACTTTGCTATGTAGTTCTACCAGGAGTGTGTTACCATGCAAAAACTGTCTATTTCAACTAGTTTTGTCCATCCGATACGAACTTTGTACTTTGCTATGTAGTTCTACCAGGAATGTGTTACCATGCAAAAACTGTCTATTTCAACTAAATTCGTCCATCCGATACGAACTTTGTACTTTGCTATGTAGTTATACCAGGAGTGTGTTACCATGCAAAAACTGTCTATTTCAACTTATTTCGTCCATCCGATACGAACTTGGTACTTTGCTATGTAGTTCTACCAGGAATGTGTTACCATGCAAAAACTGTCTATTTCAACTAATTTCGTCCATCCGATACGAACTTGGTACTTTGCTATGTAGTTCTACCAGGAATGTGTTGCCATGCAAAAACTGTCTATTTCAACTAATTTCGTCCATCCGATACGAACTTTGTACTTTGCTATGTAGTTCTACCAGGAATGTGTTACCATGCAAAAACTGTCGATTTCAACTAATTTCGTCCATCCGATACGAACTTTGTACTTTGCTATGTAGTTCTACCAGGAATGTGTTACCATGCAAAAACTGTCTATTTCAACTAATTTCGTCCATCCGATACGAACTTTGTACTTTGCTATGTAGTTCTACCAGGAATGTGTTACCATGCAAAAACTGTCTATTTCAACTAATTTTGTCCATCCGATACGAACTTTGTACTTTGCTATGTAGTTCTACCAGGAATGTGTTACCATGCAAAAACTGTCTATTTCAACTAATTTTGTCCATCCGATACGAACTTTGTACTTTGCTATGTAGTTATACCAGGAGTGTGTTACCATGCAAAAACTGTCTATTTCAACTAATTTCGTCCATCCGATACGAACTTTGTACTTTGCTATGTAGTTCTACCAGGAATGTGTTACCATGCAAAAACTGTCTATTTCAACTAATTTCGTCCATCCGATACGAACTTTGTACTTTGCTATGTAGTTATACCAGGAGTGTGTTACCATGCAAAAACTGTCTATTTCAACTAATTTCGTCCATCCGATACGAACTTGGTACTTTGCTATGTAGTTCTACCAGGAGTGTGTTACCATGCAAAAACTGTCTATTTCAACTTATTTCGTCCATCCGATACGAACTTGGTACTTTGCTATGTAGTTCTACCAGGAGTGTGTTACCATGCAAAAACTGTCTATTTCAACTTATTTCGTCCATCCGATACGAACTTTGTACTTTGCTATGTAGTTCTACCAGGAATGTGTTACCATGCAAAAACTGTCTATTTTAACTAAATTCGTCCATCCGATACGAACTTTGTACTTTGCTATGTAGTTCTACCAGGAATGTGTTACCATGCAAAAACTGTCTATTTCAACTAAATTCGTCCATCCGATACGAACTTTGTACTTTGCTATGTAGTTATACCAGGAGTGTGTTACCATGCAAAAACTGTCTATTTCAACTAATTTCGTCCATCCGATACGAACTTTGTACTTTGCTATGTAGTTCTACCAGGAATGAGTTACCATGCAAAAACTGTCTATTTCAACTAATTTCGTCCATCCAATACGAACTTTGTACTTTGCTATGTAGTTCTACCAGGAATGTGTTACCATGCAAAAACTGTCTATTTCAACTAATTTCGTCCATCCGATACGAACTTTGTACTTTGCTATGTAGTTCTACCAGGAATGTGTTACCATGCAAAAACTGTCTATTTCAACTAATTTCGTCCATCCAATACGAACTTTGTACTTTGCTATGTAGTTCTACCAGGAATGTGTTACCATGCAAAAACTGTCTATTTCAACTAATTTCGTCCATCCGATACGAACTTTGTACTTTGCTATGTAGTTCTACCAGGAATGTGTTACCATGCAAAAACTGTCTATTTCAACTAATTTCGTCCATCCGATACGAACTTTGTACTTTGCTATGTAGTTATACCAGGAGTGTGTTACCATGCAAAAACTGTCTATTTCAACTAATTTCGTCCATCCGATATGAACTTTGTACTTTGCTATGTAGTTCTACCAGGAATGTGTTACCATGCAAAAACTGTCTATTTCAACAAATTTCGTCCATCCGATACGAACTTTGTACTTTGCTATGTAGTTCTACCAGGAATGTGTTACCATGCAAAAACTGTCTATTTCAACTAATTTCGTCCATCCGATACGAACTTTGTACTTTGCTATGTAGTTCTACCAGGAATGTGTTACCATGCAAAAACTGTCTATTTCAACTAATTTCGTCCATCCGATACAAACTTTGTACTTTGCTATGTAGTTCTACCAGGAATGTGTTACCATGCAAAAACTGTCTATTTCAACTAATTTCGTCCATCCGATACGAACTTTGTACTTTGCTATGTAGTTATACCAGGAGTGTGTTACCATGCAAAAACTGTCTATTTCAACTAATTTCGTCCATCCGATACGAACTTTGTACTTTGCTATGTAGTTCTACCAGGAATGAGTTACCATGCAAAAACTGTCTATTTCAACTAGTTTCGTCCATCCGATACGAACTTTGTACTTTGCTATGTAGTTCTACCAGGAATGTGTTACCATGCAAAAACTGTCTATTTCAACTAATTTCGTCCATCCGATACGAACTTTGTACTTTGCTATGTAGTTCTACCAGGAATGTGTTACCATGCAAAAACTGTCTATTTCAACTAATTTTGTCCATCCGATACGAACTTTGTACTTTGCTATGTAGTTATACCAGGAGTGTGTTACCATGCAAAAACTGTCTATTTCAACTAATTTCGTCCATCCGATACGAACTTTGTACTTTGCTATGTAGTTCTACCAGGAATGTGTTACCATGCAAAAACTGTCTATTTCAACTAATTTCGTCCATCCGATACGAACTTTGTACTTTGCTATGTAGTTATACCAGGAGTGTGTTACCATGCAAAAACTGTCTATTTCAACTAATTTCGTCCATCCGATACGAACTTTGTACTTTGCTATGTAGTTCTACCAGGAATGTGTTACCATGCAAAAACTGTCTATTTCAACTAATTTCGTCCATCCAATACGAACTTTGTACTTTGCTATGTAGTTCTACCAGGAATGTGTTACCATGCAAAAACTGTCTATTTCAACTAATTTCGTCCATCCGATACGAACTTTGTACTTTGCTATGTAGTTCTACCAGGAATGTGTTACCATGCAAAAACTGTCTATTTTAACTGAATTCGTCCATCCGATACGAACTTTGTACTTTGCTATGTAGTTCTACCAGGAATGTGTTACCATGCAAAAACTGTCTATTTCAACTAATTTCGTCCATCCAATACGAACTTTGTACTTTGCTATGTAGTTCTACCAGGAATGTGTTACCATGCAAAAACTGTCTATTTCAACTAATTTCGTCCATCCGATACGAACTTTGTACTTTGCTATGTAGTTCTACCAGGAATGTGTTACCATGCAAAAACTGTCTATTTCAACTAATTTCGTCCATCCAATACGAACTTTGTACTTTGCTATGTAGTTCTACCAGGAATGTGTTACCATGCAAAAACTGTCTATTTCAACTAATTTCGTCCATCCGATACGAACTTTGTACTTTGCTATGTAGTTCTACCAGGAATGTGTTACCATGCAAAAACTGTCTATTTCAACTAATTTCGTCCATCCGATACGAACTTTGTACTTTGCTATGTAGTTATACCAGGAGTGTGTTACCATGCAAAAACTGTCTATTTCAACTAATTTCGTCCATCCGATACGAACTTTGTACTTTGCTATGTAGTTCTACCAGGAATGTGTTACCATGCAAAAACTGTCTATTTCAACTAATTTCGTCCATCCGATACGAACTTTGTACTTTGCTATGTAGTTCTACCAGGAATGTGTTACCATGCAAAAACTGTCTATTTCAACTAATTTCGTCCATCCGATACGAACTTTGTACTTTGCTATGTAGTTCTACCAGGAATGTGTTACCATGCAAAAACTATCTATTTCAACTTATTTCGTCCATCCGATACGAACTTTGTACTTTGCTATGTAGTTCTACCAGGAATGTGTTACCATGCAAAAACTGTCTATTTCGACTAATTTCGTCCATCCGATACGAACTTGGTACTTTGCTATGTAGTTCTACCAGGAATGTGTTACCATGCAAAAACTGTCTATTTCAACTAATTTCGTCCATCCGATACGAACTTTGTACTTTGCTATGTAGTTCTACCAGGAGTGTGTTACCATGCAAAAACTGTCTATTTCAACTTATTTCGTCCATCCGATACGAACTTGGTACTTTGCTATGTAGTTCTACCAGGAGTGTGTTACCATGCAAAAACTGTCTATTTCAACTTATTTCGTCCATCCGATACGAACTTGGTACTTTGCTATGTAGTTCTACCAGGAGTGTGTTACCATGCAAAAACTGTCTATTTCAACTTATTTCGTCCATCCGATACGAACTTGGTACTTTGCTATGTAGTTCTACCAGGAGTGTGTTACCATGCAAAAACTGTCTATTTCAACTTATTTCGTCCATCCGATACGAACTTGGTACTTTGCTATGTAGTTCTACCAGGATTGTGTTACCATGCAAAAACTGTCTATTTCAACTAATTTCGTCCATCCGATACGAACTTGGTACTTTGCTATGTAGTTCTACCAGGAATGTGTTGCCATGCAAAAACTGTCTATTTCAACTAATTTCGTCCATCCGATACGAACTTTGTACTTTGCTATGTAGTTCTACCAGGAATGTGTTACCATGCAAAAACTGTCTATTTCAACTAATTTCGTCCATCCGATACGAACTTTGTACTTTGCTATGTAGTTCTACCAGGAATGTGTTACCATGCAAAAACTGTCTATTTCGACTAATTTCGTCCATCCGATACGAACTTGGTACTTTGCTATGTAGTTCTACCAGGAATGTGTTACCATGCAAAAACTGTCTATTTCAACTAATTTCGTCCATCCGATACGAACTTTGTACTTTGCTATGTAGTTCTACCAGGAGTGTGTTACCATGCAAAAACTGTCTATTTCAACTTATTTCGTCCATCCGATACGAACTTGGTACTTTGCTATGTAGTTCTACCAGGAGTGTGTTACCATGCAAAAACTGTCTATTTCAACTTATTTCGTCCATCCGATACGAACTTTGTACTTTGCTATGTAGTTCTACCAGGAATGTGTTACCATGCAAAAACTGTCTATTTCAACTAATTTCGTCCATCCGATACGAGTTTGGTACTTTGCTATGTAGTTCTACCAGGAATGTGTTGCCATGCAAAAACTGTCTATTTCAACTAATTTCGTCCATCCGATACGAACTTTGTACTTTGCTATGTAGTTCTACCAGGAATGTGTTACCATGCAAAAACTGTCGATTTCAACTAATTTCGTCCATCCGATACGAACTTTGTACTTTGCTATGTAGTTCTACCAGGAATGTGTTACCATGCAAAAACTGTCTATTTCAACTAATTTCGTCCATCCGATACGAACTTTGTACTTTGCTATGTAGTTCTACCAGGAGTGTGTTACCATGCAAAAACTGTCTATTTCAACTTATTTCGTCCATCCGATACGAACTTGGTACTTTGCTATGTAGTTCTACCAGGAGTGTGTTACCATGCAAAAACTGTCTATTTCAACTTATTTCGTCCATCCGATACGAACTTGGTACTTTGCTATGTAGTTCTACCAGGAATGTGTTGCCATGCAAAAACTGTCTATTTCAACTAATTTCGTCCATCCGATACGAACTTTGTACTTTGCTATGTAGTTCTACCAGGAATGTGTTACCATGCAAAAACTGTCGATTTCAACTAATTTCGTCCATCCGATACGAACTTTGTACTTTGCTATGTAGTTCTACCAGGAATGTGTTACCATGCAAAAACTGTCTATTTCAACTAATTTCGTCCATCCGATACGAACTTTGTACTTTGCTATATAGTTCTACCAGGAGTGTGTTACCATGCAAAAACTGTCTATTTCAACTAATTTCGTCCATCCGATACGAACTTTGTACTTTGCTATGTAGTTCTACCAGGAATGTGTTACCATGCAAAAACTATCTATTTCAACTAGTTTCGTCCATCCGATACGAACTTTGTACTTTGCTATGTAGTTCTACCAGGAGTGTGTTACCATGCAAAAACTGTCTATTTCAACTAGTTTTGTCCATCCGATACGAATTTTGTACTTTGCTATGTAGTTCTACCAGGAATGTGTTACCATGCAAAAACTGTCTATTTCAACTAAATTCGTCCATCCGATACGAACTTTGTACTTTGCTATGTAGTTCTACCAGGAATGTGCTGCCATGCAAAAACTGTCTATTTCAACTAATTTCGTCCATCCGATACGAACTTTGTACTTTGCTATGTAGTTCTACCAGGAATGTGTTACCATGCAAAAACTGTCTATTTCAACTAATTTCGTCCATCCGATACGAACTTTGTACTTTGCTATGTAGTTCTACCAGGAATGTGTTACCATGCAAAAACTGTCTATTTCAACTAATTTCGTTCATCCGATACGAACTTTGTACTTTGCTATGTAGTTCTACCAGGAATGTGTTACCATGCAAAAACTGTCTATTTCAACTAATTTCGTCCATCCGATACGAACTTTGTACTTTGCTATGTAGTTCTACCAGGAGTGTGTTACCATGCAAAAACTGTCTATTTCAACTTATTTCGTCCATCCGATACGAACTTGGTACTTTGCTATGTAGTTCTACCAGGAATGTGTTACCATGCAAAAACTGTCTATTTCAACTAATTTCGTCCATCCGATACGAACTTGGTACTTTGCTATGTAGTTCTACCAGGAATGTGTTGCCATGCAAAAACTGTCTATTGCAACTAATTTCGTCCATCCGATACGAACTTTGTACCTTGCTATGTAGTTCTACCAGGAGTGTGTTACCATGCAAAAACTGTCTATTTCAACTAATTTCGTCCATCCGATACGAACTTTGTACTTTGCTATGTAGTTCTACCAGAAATGTGTTACCATGCAAAAACTGTCTATTTCAACAAATTTCGTCCATCCGATACGAACTTTGTACTTTGCTATGTAGTTCTACCAGGAATGTGTTACCATGCAAAAACTGTCTATTTCAACTAATTTCGTCCATCCGATACGAACTTGGTACTTTGCTATGTAGTTCTACCAGGAGTGTGTTACCATGCAAAAACTGTCTATTTCAACTAGTTTTGTCCATCCGATACGAACTTTGTACTTTGCTATGTAGTTCTACCAGGAGTGTGTTACCATGCAAAAACTGTCTATTTCAACTTATTTCGTCCATCCGATACGAACTTGGTACTTTGCTATGTAGTTCTACCAGGAGTGTGTTACCATGCAAAAACTGTCTATTTCAACTTATTTCGTCCATCCGATACGAACTTGGTACTTTGCTATGTAGTTCTACCAGGAATGTGTTACCATGCAAAAACTGTCTATTTCAACTAATTTCGTCCATCCGATACGAACTTGGTACTTTGCTATGTAGTTCTACCAGGAATGTGTTGCCATGCAAAAACTGTCTATTTCAACTAATTTCGTCCATCCGATACGAACTTTGTACTTTGCTATGTAGTTCTACCAGGAATGTGTTACCATGCAAAAACTGTCGATTTCAACTAATTTCGTCCATCTGATACGAACTTTGTACTTTGCTATGTAGTTCTACCAGGAATGTGTTACCATGCAAAAACTGTCTATTTCAACTAATTTCGTCCATCCGATACGAACTTGGTACTTTGCTATGTAGTTCTACCAGGAATGTGTTGCCATGCAAAAACTGTCTATTTCAACTAATTTCGTCCATCCGATACGAACTTTGTACTTTGCTATGTAGTTCTACCAGGAATGTGTTGCCATGCAAAAACTGTCTATTTCAACTAATTTTGTCCATCCGATACGAACTTTGTACTTTGCTATGTAGTTCTACCAGGAATGTGTTACCATGCAAAAACTGTCTATTTCAACTAATTTTGTCCATCCGATACGAACTTTGTACTTTGCTATGTAGTTCTACCAGGAATGTGTTACCATGCAAAAACTGTCTATTTCAACTAATTTCGTCCATCCGATACGAACTTTGTACTTTGCTATGTAGTTCTACCAGGAGTGTGTTACCATGCAAAAACTGTCTATTTCAACTTATTTCGTCCATCCGATACGAACTTGGTACTTTGCTATGTAGTTCTACCAGGAATGTGTTACCATGCAAAAACTGTCTATTTCAACTAATTTCGTCCATCCGATACGAACTTGGTACTTTGCTATGTAGTTCTACCAGGAATGTGTTGCCATGCAAAAACTGTCTATTTCAACTAATTTCGTCCATCCGATACGAACTTTGTACTTTGCTATGTAGTTCTACCAGGAATGTGTTACCATGCAAAAACTGTCGATTTCAACTAATTTCGTCCATCCGATACGAACTTTGTACTTTGCTATGTAGTTCTACCAGGAGTGTGTTACCATGCAAAAACTGTCTATTTCAACTAGTTTTGTCCATCCGATACGAACTTTGTACTTTGCTATGTAGTTCTACCAGGAGTGTGTTACCATGCAAAAACTGTCTATTTCAACTAATTTCGTCCATCCGATACGAACTTGGTACTTTGCTATGTAGTTCTACCAGGAGTGTGTTGCCATGCAAAAACTGTCTATTTCAACTTATTTCGTCCATCCGATACGAACTTGGTACTTTGCTATGTAGTTCTACCAGGAATGTGTTACCATGCAAAAACTGTCTATTTCAACTAATTTCGTCCATCCGATACGAACTTGGTACTTTGCTATGTAGTTCTACCAGGAATGTGTTGCCATGCAAAAACTGTCTATTTCAACTAATTTCGTCCATCCGATACGAACTTTGTACTTTGCTATGTAGTTCTACCAGGAATGTGTTACCATGCAAAAACTGTCGATTTCAACTAATTTCGTCCATCCGATACGAACTTTGTACTTTGCTATGTAGTTCTACCAGGAATGTGTTACCATGCAAAAACTGTCTATTTAAACTAATTTCGTCCATCCGATACGAACTTTGTACTTTGCTATGTAGTTCTACCAGGAGTGTGTTACCATGCAAAAACTGTCTATTTCAACTAATTTCGTCCATCCGATACGAACTTTGTACTTTGCTATGTAGTTCTACCAGGAATGTGTTACCATGCAAAAACTGTCTATTTCAACTAATTTCGTCCATCCGATACGAACTTGGTACTTTGCTATGTAGTTCTACCAGGAGTGTGTTACCATGCAAAAACTGTCTATTTCAACTAGTTTTGTCCATCCGATACGAACTTTGTACTTTGCTATGTAGTTCTACCAGGAATGTGTTACCATGCAAAAACTATCTATTTCAACTAATTTCGTCCATCCGATACGAACTTTGTACTTTGCTATGTAGTTCTACCAGGAGTGTGTTACCATGCAAAAACTGTCTATTTCAACTAGTTTTGTACATCCGATACGAACTTTGTACTTTGCTATGTAGTTCTACCAGGAATGTGTTACCATGCAAAAACTGTCTATTTCAACTAAATTCGTCCATCCGATACGAACTTTGTACTTTGCTATGTAGTTATACCAGGAGTGTGTTACCATGCAAAAACTGTCTATTTCAACTTATTTCGTCCATCCGATACGAACTTGGTACTTTGCTATGTAGTTCTACCAGGAATGTGTTACCATGCAAAAACTGTCTATTTCAACTAATTTCGTCCATCCGATACGAACTTGGTACTTTGCTATGTAGTTCTACCAGGAATGTGTTGCCATGCAAAAACTGTCTATTTCAACTAATTTCGTCCATCCGATACGAACTTTGTACTTTGCTATGTAGTTCTACCAGGAATGTGTTACCATGCAAAAACTGTCGATTTCAACTAATTTCGTCCATCCGATACGAACTTTGTACTTTGCTATGTAGTTCTACCAGGAATGTGTTACCATGCAAAAACTGTCTATTTCAACTAATTTCGTCCATCCGATACGAACTTTGTACTTTGCTATGTAGTTCTACCAGGAATGTGTTACCATGCAAAAACTGTCTATTTCAACTAATTTTGTCCATCCGATACGAACTTTGTACTTTGCTATGTAGTTCTACCAGGAATGTGTTACCATGCAAAAACTGTCTATTTCAACTAATTTTGTCCATCCGATACGAACTTTGTACTTTGCTATGTAGTTCTATCAGGAATGTGTTACCATGCAAAAACTGTCTATTTCAACTAATTTCGTCCATCCGATACGAACTTTGTACTTTGCTATGTAGTTCTACCAGGAATGTGTTACCATGCAAAAACTGTCTATTTCAACTAATTTCGTCCATCCGATACGAACTTTGTACTTTGCTATGCAGTTCTACCAGGAATGTGTTACCATGCAAAAACTGTCTATTTCAACTAATTTTGTCCATCCGATACGAACTTTGTACTTTGCTATGTAGTTCTACCAGGAATGTGTTACCATGCAAAAACTGTCTATTTCAACTAATTTCGTCCATCCGATACGAACTTTGTACTTTGCTATGTAGTTCTACCAGGAATGTGTTACCATGCAAAAACTGTCTATTTCAACTAATTTCGTCCATCCGATACGAACTTTGTACTTTGCTATGTAGTTCTACCAGGAATGTGTTACCATGCAAAAACTATCTATTTCAACTAATTTCGTCCATCCGATACGAACTTTGTACTTTGCTATGTAGTTCTACCAGGAGTGTGTTACCATGCAAAAACTGTCTATTTCGACTAATTTGGTCCATCCGATACGAACTTGGTACTTTGCTATGTAGTTCTACCAGGAATGTGTTACCATGCAAAAACTGTCTATTTCAACTAATTTCGTCCATCCGATACGAACTTTGTACTTTGCTATGTAGTTCTACCAGGAGTGTGTTACCATGCAAAAACTGTCTATTTCAACTTATTTCGTCCATCCGATACGAACTAGGTACTTTGCTATGTAGTTCTACCAGGAGTGTGTTACCATGCAAAAACTGTCTATTTCAACTAATTTCGTCCATCCGATACGAACTTGGTACTTTGCTATGTAGTTCTACCAGGAGTGTGTTACCATGCAAAAACTGTCTATTTCAACTTATTTCGTCCATCCGATACGAACTTGGTACTTTGCTATGTAGTTCTACCAGGAATGTGTTACCATGCAAAAACTGTCTATTTCAATTAATTTCGTCCATCCGATACGAACTTGGTACTTTGCTATGTAGTTCTACCAGGAATGTGTTGCCATGCAAAAACTGTCTATTTCAACTAATTTCGTCCATCCGATACGAACTTTGTACTTTGCTATGTAGTTCTACCAGGAATGTGTTACCATGCAAAAACTGTCGATTTCAACTAATTTCGTCCATCCGATACGAACTTTGTACTTTGCTATGTAGTTCTACCAGGAATGTGTTACCATGCAAAAACTGTCTATTTCAACTAATTTCGTCCATCCGATACGAACTTTGTACTTTGCTATGTAGTTCTACCAGGAGTGTGTTACCATGCAAAAACTGTCTATTTCAACTAATTTCGTCCATCCGATACGAACTTTGTACTTTGCTATGTAGTTCTACCAGGAATGTGTTACCATGCAAAAACTATCTATTTCAACTAATTTCGTCCATCCGATACGAACTTTGTACTTTGCTATGTAGTTTTACCAGGAGTGTGTTACCATGCAAAAACTGTCTATTTCAACTTAATTCGTCCATCCGATACGAACTTGGTACTTTGCTATGTAGTTCTACCAGGAATGTGTTACCATGCAAAAACTGTCTATTTCAACTAGTTTTGTCCATCCGATACGAACTTTGTACTTTGCTATGTAGTTCTACCAGGAATGTGTTACCATGCAAAAACTGTCTATTTCAACTAAATTCGTCCATCCGATACGAACTTTGTACTTTGCTATGTAGTTCTACCAGGAATGTGTTACCATGCAAAAACTGTCTATTTCAACTAATTTCGTCCATCCGATACGAACTTTGTACTTTGCTATGTAGTTCTACCAGGAGTGTGTTACCATGCAAAAACTGTCTATTTCAACTAATTTCGTCCATCCGATACGAACTTTGTACTTTGCTATGTAGTTCTACCAGGAATGTGTTACCATGCAAAAACTGTCTATTTCAACTAATTTCGTCCATCCGATACGAACTTTGTACTTTGCTATGTAGTTCTACCAGGAATGTGTTACCATGCAAAAACTGTCTATTTCAACTAATTTCGTCCATCCGATACGAACTTTGTACTTTGCTATGTAGTTCTACCAGGAATGTGTTACCATGCAAAAACTGTCTATTTCAACTAATTTCGTCCATCCGATACGAACTTTGTACTTTGCTATGTAGTTCTACCAGGAATGTGTTACCATGCAAAAACTATCTATTTCAACTAATTTCGTCCATCCGATACGAACTTTGTACTTTGCTATGTAGTTCTACCAGGAATGTGTTACCATGCAAAAACTGTCTATTTCAACTAATTTCGTCCATCCGATACGAACTTTGTACTTTGCTATGTAGTTCTACCAGGAATGTGTTACCATGCAAAAACTGTCTATTTCAACTAATTTCGTCCATCCGATACGAACTTTGTACTTTGCTATGTAGTTCTACCAGGAATGTGTTACCATGCAAAAACTGTCTATTTCAACTAATTTCGTCCATCCGATACGAACTTTGTACTTTGCTATGTAGTTCTACCAGGAGTGTGTTACCATGCAAAAACTGTCTATTTCAACTTATTTCGTCCATCCGATACGAACTTGGTACTTTGCTATGTAGTTCTACCAGGAGTGTGTTACCATGCAAAAACTGTCTATTTCAACTTATTTCGTCCATCCGATACGAACTTGGTACTTTGCTATGTAGTTCTACCAGGAGTGTGTTACCATGCAAAAACTGTCTATTTCAACTAATTTCGTCCATCCGATACGAACTTGGTACTTTGCTATGTAGTTCTACCAGGAATGTGTTGCCATGCAAAAACTGTCTATTTCAACTAATTTCGTCCATCCGATACGAACTTTGTACTTTGCTATGTAGTTCTACCAGGAATGTGTTATCATGCAAAAACTGTCGATTTCAACTAATTTCGTCCATCCGATACGAACTTTGTACTTTGCTATGTAGTTCTACCAGGAATGTGTTACCATGCAAAAACTGTCTATTTCAACGTATTTCGTCCATCCGATACGAACTTTGTACTTTGCTATGTAGTTCTACCAGGAGTGTGTTACCATGCAAAAACTGTCTATTTCAACGTAATTCGTCCATCCGATACGAACTTTGTACTTTGCTATGTAGTTCTACCAGGAATGTGTTACCATGCAAAAACTATCTATTTCAACTAATTTCGTCCATCCGATACGAACTTTGTACTTTGCTATGTAGTTCTACCAGGAGTGTGTTACCATGCAAAAACTGTCTATTTCAACTTATTTCGTCCATCCGATACGAACTTGGTACTTTGCTATGTAGTTCTACCAGGAATGTGTTACCATCCAAAAACTGTCTATTTCAACTAGTTTTGTCCATCCGATACAAACTTTGTACTTTGCTATGTAGTTCTACCAGGAATGTGTTACCATGCAAAAACTGTCTATTTCAACTAAATTCGTCCATCCGATACGAACTTTGTACTTTGCTATGTAGTTCTACCAGGAATGTGTTACCATGCAAAAACTGTCTATTTCAACTAATTACGTCCATCCGATACGAACTTTGTACTTTGCTATGTAGTTCTACCAGGAATGTGTTACCATGCAAAAACTGTCTATTTCAACTAATTTCGTCCATCCGATACGAACTTTGTACTTTGCTATGTAGTTCTACCAGGAATGTGTTACCATGCAAAAACTGTCTATTTCAACTAATTTCGTCCATCCGATACGAACTTTGTTTTTTGCTATGTAGTTCTACCAGGAATGTGTTACCATGCAAAAACTGTCTATTTCAACTAATTTCGTCCATCCGATACGAACTTGGTACTTTGCTATGTAGTTCTACCAGGAATGTGTTGCCATGCAAAAACTGTCTATTTCAACTAATTTCGTCCATCCGATACGAACTTTGTACTTTGCTATGTAGTTCTACCAGGAGTGTGTTACCATGCAAAAACTATCTATTTCAACTTATTTCGTCCATCCGATACGAACTTGGTACTTTGCTATGTAGTTCTACCAGGAATGTGTTACCATGCAAAAACTGTCTATTTCAACTAATTTCGTCCATCCGATACGAACTTGGTACTTTGCTATGTAGTTCTACCAGGAATGTGTTGCCATGCAAAAACTGTCTATTTCAACTAATTTCGTCCATCCGATACGAACTTTGTACTTTGCTATGTAGTTCTACCAGGAATGTGTTACCATGCAAAAACTGTCTATTTCAACTAATTTCGTGCATCCGATACGAACTTTGTACTTTGCTATGTAGTTCTACCAGGAATGTGTTACCATGCAAAAACTGTCTATTTCAACTTATTTCGTCCATCCGATACGAACTTGGTACTTTGCTATGTAGTTCTACCAGGAATGTGTTGCCATGCAAAAACTGTCTATTTCAACTAATTTTGTCCATCCGATACGAACTTTGTACTTTGCTATGTAGTTCTACCAGGAATGTGTTTGCCATGCAAAAACTGTCTATTTCAACTAATTTTGTCCATCCGATACGAACTTTGTACTTTGCTATGTAGTTCTATCAGGAATGTGTTACCATGCAAAAACTGTCTATTTCAACTAATTTCGTCCATCCGATACGAACTTTGTACTTTGCTATGTAGTTCTACCAGGAATGTGTTACCATGCAAAAACTGTCTATTTCAACTAATTTCGTCCATCCGATACGAACTTTGTACTTTGCTATGTAGTTCTACCAGGAATGTGTTACCATGCAAAAACTGTCTATTTCAACTAATTTTGTCCATCCGATACGAACTTTGTACTTTGCTATGTAGTTCTACCAGGAATGTGTTACCATGCAAAAACTGTCTATTTCAACTAATTTCGTCCATCCGATACGAACTTTGTACTTTGCTATGTAGTTCTACCAGGAGTGTGTTACCATGCAAAAACTGTCTATTTCAACTAATTTCGTCCATCCGATACGAACTTTGTACTTTGCTATGTAGTTCTACCAGGAATGTGTTACCATGCAAAAACTATCTATTTCAACTAATTTCGTCCATCCGATACGAACTTTGTACTTTGCTATGTAGTTCTACCAGGAGTGTGTTACCATGCAAAAACTGTCTATTTCGACTAATTTCGTCCATCCGATACGAACTTGGTACTTTGCTATGTAGTTCTACCAGGAATGTGTTACCATGCAAAAACTGTCTATTTCAACTAATTTCGTCCATCCGATACGAACTTTGTACTTTGCTATGTAGTTCTACCAGGAGTGTGTTACCATGCAAAAACTGTCTATTTCAACTTATTTCGTCCATCCGATACGAACTAGGTACTTTGCTATGTAGTTCTACCAGGAGTGTGTTACCATGCAAAAACTGTCTATTTCAACTAATTTCGTCCATCCGATACGAACTTGGTACTTTGCTATGTAGTTCTACCAGGAGTGTGTTACCATGCAAAAACTGTCTATTTCAACTTATTTCGTCCATCCGATACGAACTTGGTACTTTGCTATGTAGTTCTACCAGGAATGTGTTACCATGCAAAAACTGTCTATTTCAACTAATTTCGTCCATCCGATACGAACTTGGTACTTTGCTATGTAGTTCTACCAGGAATGTGTTACCATGCAAAAACTGTCGATTTCAACTAATTTCGTCCATCCGATACGAACTTTGTACTTTGCTATGTAGTTCTACCAGGAATGTGTTACCATGCAAAAACTGTCTATTTCAACTAATTTCGTCCATCCGATACGAACTTTGTACTTTGCTATGTAGTTCTACCAGGAGTGTGTTACCATGCAAAAACTGTCTATTTCAACTAATTTCGTCCATCCGATACGAACTTTGTACTTTGCTATGTAGTTCTACCAGGATGTGTTACCATGCAAAAACTATCTATTTCAACTAATTTCGTCCATCCGATACGAACTTTGTACTTTGCTATGTAGTTTTACCAGAGTGTGTTACCATGCAAAAACTGTCTATTTCAACTTATTTCGTCATCCGATTACGAACTTGGTACTTTGCTATGTAGTTCTACCAGGAATGTGTTACCATGCAAAAACTGTCTATTTCAACTAGTTTTGTCCATCCGATACGAACTTTGTACTTTGCTATGTAGTTCTACCAGGAATGTGTTACCATGCAAAAAACTGTCTATTTCTAACTAAATTCGTCCATCCGATACGAACTTTGTACTTTGCTATGTAGGTTCTACCAGGAATGTGTTACCATGCAAAAACTGTCTATTTCAACTAATTTCGTCCATCCGATACGAACTTTGTACTTTGCTATGTAGTTCTACCTAGGAGTGTGTTACCATGCAAAAACTGTCTATTTCAACTAATTTCGTCCATCCGATACGAACTTTGTACTTTGCTATGTAGTTTCTACCAGGAATGGTTACCATGCAAAACTGTCTATTTCAACTAATTTTGTCCATCCGATACGAACTTTGTACTTTGCTATGTAGTTCTACCAGGAATGTGTTACCATGCAAAAACTGTCTATTTCAACTAATTTCGTCCATCCGATACGAACTTTGTACTTTGCTATGTAGTTCTACCAGGAGTGTGTTACCATGCAAAAACTGTCTATTTCAACTTATTTCGTCCATCCGATACGAACTTGGTACTTTGCTATGTAGTTCACCAGGAATGTGTTACCATGCAAAAACTGTCTATTTCAACTAATTTCGTCCATCCGATACGAACTTGTACTTTGCTATGTAGTTCTACCAGGAATGTGTTACCATGCAAAAACTGTCTATTTCACTTAATTTCGTCCATCCGATACGAACTTTGTACTTTGCTATGTAGTTCTACCAGGAATGTGTTACCATGCAAAAACTGTCTATTTCAACTAATTTCGTCCATCCGA
This sequence comes from Anopheles moucheti, assembly GCF_943734755.1. Lineage (NCBI taxonomy): Eukaryota > Metazoa > Arthropoda > Insecta > Diptera > Culicidae > Anopheles > Anopheles moucheti. The sequence continues at coordinate 118,213 of NW_026453670.1, forward strand.
TACGAACTTTGTACTTTGCTATGTAGTTCTACCAGGAATGTGTTACCATGCAAAAACTGTCTATTTCAAACTAATTTCGTCCATCCGATACGAACTTTGTACTTTGCTATGTAGTTCTACCAGGAGTGTGTTACCATGCAAAAACTGTCTATTTCAACTAATTTCGTCCATCCGATACGACTTTGTACTTTGCTATGTAGTTCTACCAGGAATGTGTTACCATGCAAAAACTGTCTATTTCAACTAATTTTGTCCATCCGATACGAACTTTGTACTTGCTATGTAGTTCTACCAGGAATGTGTTACATGCAAAAACTGTCTAATTCAACTAATTTCGTCCATCCGATGACGAACTTTGTACTTTGCTATGTAGTTAGTACTACCAGGAATGTGGTTACCATGCAAAAACTGTCTATTTCAACTAATTTCGTCCATCGATACGAACTTTGTACTTTGCTATGTAGTTCTACCAGGAATGTGTTACCATGGCAAAAACTGTCTATTTCAACTAATTAGTCCATCCGATACGAACTTTGTACTTTGCTATGTAGTTCTACCAGGAATGTGTTACCATGCAAAAACTGTCTATTTTCAACTAATTTCGTCCATCCGATACGAACTTTGTACTTTGCTATGTAGTTCTACCAGGAGTGTGTTACCATGCAAAAACTGTCTATTTCAACTTTATTTCGTCCATCCGATACGAACTTGGTACTTTGCTATGTAGTTCTACCAGGAGTGTGTTACCATGCCAAAAACTGTCTATTTCAACATATTTCGTCCATCGATACGAACTTGGTACTTTGCTATGTAGTTCTACCAGGAGTGTGTTACCATGCAAAAACTCGTCTATTTCAACTTATTTCGTCCATCCGATACGAACTTGGTACTTTGCTATGTAGTTCTACCAGGAATGTGTTGCCATGCAAAAACTGTCTATTTCAACTAATTTCGTCCATCCGATACGAACTTTGTACTTTGCTATGTAGTTCTACCAGGAGTGTGTTACCATGCAAAAACTGTCTATTTCAACGTATTTCGTCCATCCGATACGAACTTTGTACTTTGCTATGTAGTTCTACCAGGAGTGTGTTACCATGCAAAAACTGTCTATTTCAACGTAATTCGTCCATCCGATACGAACTTTGTACTTTGCTATGTAGTTCTACCAGGAATGTGTTACCATGCAAAAACTGTCTATTTCAACGTATTTCGTCCATCCGATACGAACTTTGTACTTTGCTATGTAGTTCTACCAGGAGTGTGTTAACATGCAAAAACTGTCTATTTCAACGTAATTCGTCCATCCGATACGAACTTTGTACTTTGCTATGTAGTTCTACCAGGAATGTGTTACCATGCAAAAACTATCTATTTCAACTAATTTCGTCCATCCGATACGAACTTTGTACTTTGCTATGTAGTTCTACCAGGAGTGTGTTACCATGCAAAAAACTGTCTATTTCAACTTATTTCGTCCATCCGATACGAACTTGGTACTTTGCTATGTAGTTCTACCAGGATGTGTTACCATCCAAAAACTGTCTATTTCAACTAGTTTTGTCCATCCGATACAAACTTTGTACTTTGCTATGTAGTTCTACCAGGAATGTGTTACCATGCAAAAAACTGTCTATTTCAACTAAATTCGTCCATCCGATACGAACTTTGTACTTTGCTATGTAGTTCTACCAAGGAATGTGTTACCATGCAAAAACTGTCTATTTCAACTAATTTCGTCCATCCGATACGAACTTTGTACTTTGCTATGTAGTTCTACCAGGAATGTGTTACCATGCAAAAACTGTCTATTCAACTAATTTCGTCCATCCGATACGAACTTTGTACTTTGCTATGTAGTTCTACCAGGAATGTGTTACCATGCAAAAACTGTCTATTTCAACTAATTTCGTCCATCCGATACGAACTTTGTACTTTGCTATGTAGTTCTACCAGGAATGTGTTACCATGCAAAACTGTCTATTTCAACTAATTTCGTCCATCCGATACGAACTTTGTACTTTGCTATGTAGTTCTACCAGGAATGTGTTACCATGCAAAAACTGTCTATTTCAACTAATTTCGTCCATCCGATACGAACTTGGTACTTTGCTATGTAGTTCTACCAGGAATGTGTTGCCATGCAAAAACTGTCTATTTCAACTAATTTCGTCCATCCGATACGAACTTTGTACTTTGCTATGTAGTTATACCAGGAGTGTAATACCATGCAAAAACTGTCTATTTTCAACTAATTTCGTCCATCCGATACGAACTTTGTACTTTGCTATGTAGTTCTACCAGGAATGTGTTACCATGCAAAAACTGTCTATTTCAACTAATTTCGTCCATCCGATACGAACTTGGTACTTTGCTATGGTAGTTATACCAGGAGTGTGTTACCATGCAAAAACTGTCTATTTCAACTAATTTCGTCCATCCGATACGAACTTTGTACTTTTGCTATGTAGTTCTACCAGGAATGTGTTACCATGCAAAAACTATCTATTTCAACTAATTTCGTCCATCCGATACGAACTTTGTACTTTGCTATGTAGTTCTACCAGGAATGTGTTACCATGCAAAAAACTATCTATTTCAACTAATTTCGTCCATCCGATACGAACTTTGTACTTTGCTATGTAGTTCTACCAGGAATGTGTTACCATGCAAAAACTATCTATTTCAACTAATTTCGTCCATCCGATACGAACTTTGTACTTTGCTATGTAGTTCTACCAGGAATGTGTTACCATGCAAAAACTATCTATTTCAACTAATTTCGTCCATCCGATACGAACTTTGTACTTTGCTATGTAGTTCTACCAGGAGTGTGTTACCATGCAAAAACTGTCGATTTCAACTAATTTCGTCCATCCGATACGAACTTTGTACTTTGCTATGTAGTTCTACCAGGAATGAGTTACCATGCAAAAAACTGTCTATTTCAACTAATTTCGTCCATCCGATACGAACTTTGTTACTTTGCTATGTAGTTTCTACCAGGATGTGTTACCATGCAAAAACTGTCTATTTCAACTAATTTCGTCCATCCGATACGAACTTTTGTACTTTGCTATGTAGTTATACCAGGAGTGTGTTACCATGCAAAAACTGTCTATTTCAACTAATTTCGTCCATCCGATACGAACTTTGTACTTTGCTATGTAGTTCTACAGGAGTGTGTTACCATGCAAAAACTGTCTATTTCAACTAATTTAGTCCATCCGATACGAACTTTGTACATTGCTATGTAGTTCAACCAGGAGTGTGTTACCATGCAAAAACTGTCTATTTCAACTAATTTAGTCCATCCGATACGAACTTTGTACTTTGCTATGTAGTTCTACCAGGAATGTGTTACCATGCAAAAACTGTCTATTTCAACTAATTTCGTCCATCCGATACGAACTTTGTACTTTGCTATGTAGTTCTACCAGGAATGTGTTACCATGCAAAAACTGTCTATTTCAACTAATTTTGTCCATCCGATACGAACTTTGTACTTTGCTATGTAGTTCTAACAGGAGTGTGTTACCATGCAAAAACTGTCTATTTCAACTAATTTAGTCCATCCGATACGAACTTTGTACTTTGCTATGTAGTTCTACCAGAATGTGTTACCATGCAAAAACTGTCTATTTCAACTAATTTCGTCCATCCGATACGAACTTTGTACTTTGCTATGTAGTTCTACCAGGAATGTGTTACCATGCAAAAACTGTCTATTTCAATTAATTTCGTCTATCCGATACGAACTTTGTACTTTGCTATGTAGTTCTACCAGAATGTGGTTACCATGCAAAAACTGTCTATTTCAACTAATTTTGTCCATCCGATACGAACTTTGTACTTTGCTATGTAGTTCTAACAGGAGTGGTGTTACCATGCAAAAACTGTCTATTTCAACTAATTTCGTCCATCCGATACGAACTTTGTACTTTGCTATGTAGTTCTACCAGGAATGTGTTTACCATGCAAAAAATGTCTATTTCAACTAATTTTGTCCATCCGATACGAACTTTGTACTTTGCTATGTAGTTCTAAAAGGAGTGTGTTACCATGCAAAAACTGTCTATTTCAACTAATTTAGTCCATCCGATACTATCTTTGCACTTTGCTATGTAGTTCTACCAGGAATGTGTTACAATGCAAAAACTGTCTATTTCAACTAATTTTGTCCATCCGATACGAACTTTGTACTTTGCTATGTAGTTCTAACAGGAGTGTGTTACCATGCAAAAAACTGTCTATTTCAACTAATTTAGTCCATCCGATACTATCTTTGCACTTTGCTATGTAGTTCTACCAGGAATGTGTTACAATGCAAAAACTGTCTATTTCAACTAATTTTGTCCATCCGATACGAACTTTGTACTTTGCTATGTAGTTCTACCAGGAATGTGTTACCATGCAAAAACTGTCTATTTCAACTAATTTCGTCCATCCGATACGAACTTTGTACTTTGCTATGTAGTTCTACCAGGAATGTGTTACCATGCAAAAACTGTCTATTTCAACTAATTTTTGTCCATCCGATACGAACTTTGTACTTTGCTATGTAGTTCTACTAGGAATGTGTTACCATGCAAAAACTGTCTATTTCAACTAATTTCGTCCATCCGATACGAACTTTGTACTTTGCTATGTAGTTCTACCAGGAATGTGTTACCATGCAAAACTGTCTATTTCAACTAATTTCGTCTATCCGATACGAACTATGTACTTTGCTATGTAGTTCTACCAGGAGTGTGTTACCATGCAAAAACTGTCTATTTCAACTAATTTTGTCCATCCGATACGAACTTTGTACTTTGCTATGTAGTTCTAACAGGAGTGTGTTACCATGCAAAAACTGTCTATTTCAACTAATTTAGCCCATCCGATACGAACTTTGTACTTTGCTATGTAGTTCTACCAGGAGTGTGTTACCATGCAAAAACTGTCTATTTCAACTAATTTCGTCCATCCGATACGAATTTTGTACTTTGCTATGTAGTTCTACCAGGAATGTGTTACAATGCAAAAACTGTCTATTTCAACTAATTTAGTCCATCCGATACGAACTTTGTACTTTGCTATGTAGTTCTACCAGGAATGTGTTACCATGCAAAAACTGTCTATTTCAACTAATTTCGTCCATCCGATACGAACTTTGTACTTTGCTATGTAGTTCTACCAGGAATGTGTTACCATGCAAAAACTGTCTATTTCAACTAATTTTGTCCATCCGATACGAACTTTGTACTTTGCTATGTAGTTCTACCAGGAGTGTGTTACCATGCAAAAACTGTCTATTTCAATTAATTTCGTCTATCCGATACGAACTATGTACTTTGCTATGTAGTTCTACCAGGAGTGTGTTACCATGCAAAAACTGTCTATTCCAGCTAATTTTGTCCATCCGATACGAACTTTGTACTTTGCTATGTAGTTCTAACAGGAGTGTGTTACCATGCAAAAACTGTCTATTTCAACTAATTTAGTCCATCCGATACGAACTTTGTACTTTGCTATGTAGTTCTACCAGGAGTGTGTTACAATGCAAAAACTGTCTATTTCAACTAATTTAGTCCATCCGATACGAACTTTGTACTTTGCTATGTAGTTCTACCAGGAGTGTGTTACCATGCAAAAACTGTCTATTTCAACTAATTTCGTCCATCCGATACGAACTTTGTACATTGCTATGTAGTTCAACCAGGAGTGTGTTACCATGCAAAAACTGTCTATTTCAACTAATTTAGTCCATCCGATACGAACTTTGTACTTTGCTATGTAGTTCTACCAGGAATGAGTTACCATGCAAAAACTGTCTATTTCAACTAATTTAGTCCATCCGATACGAACTTTGTACTTTGCTATGTAGTTCTACCAGGAATGTGTTACCATGCAAAAACTGTCTATTTCAACTAATTTTGTCCATCCGATACGAACTTTGTACTTTGCTATGTAGTTCTACCAGGAATGTGTTACAATGCAAAAACTGTCTATTTCAACTAATTTAGTCCATCCGATACGAACTTTGTACTTTGCTATGTAGTTCAACCAGGAGTGTGTTACCATGCAAAAACTGTCTATTTCAACTAATTTAGTCCATCCGATACGAACTTTGTACATTGCTATGTAGTTCAACCAGGAGTGTGTTACCATGCAAAAACTGTCTATTTCAACTAATTTAGTCCATCCGATACGAACTTTGTACTTTGCTATGTAGTTCTACCAGGAGTGTGTTACAATGCAAAAACTGTCTATTTCAACTAATTTAGTCCATCCGATACGAACTTTGTACTTTGCTATGTAGTTCTACCAGGAGTGTGTTACCATGCAAAAACTGTCTATTTCAACTAATTTCGTCCATCCGATACGAACTTTGTACTTTGCTATGTAGTTCTACCAGGAATGTGTTACCATGCAAAAACTGTCTATTTCAACTAATTTCGTCCATCCGATACGAACTTTGTACTACGCTATGTAGTTCTACCAGGAATGTGTTACCATGCAAAAACTGTCTATTTCAACTAATTTTGTCCATCCGATACGAACTTTGTACTTTGCTATGTAGTTCTACCAGGAATGTGTTACCATGCAAAAACTGTCTATTTCAACTAATTTCGTCCATCCGATACGAACTTTGTACTTCGCTATGTAGTTCTACCAGGAATGTGTTACCATGCAAAAACTGTCTATTTCAACTAATTTCGTCCATCCGATACGAACTTTGTACTTTGCTATGTAGTTCTACCAGGAATGTGTTACCATGCAAAAACTGTCTATTTCAACTAATTTCGTCCATCCGATACGAACTTTGTACATTGCTATGTAGTTCAACCAGGAGTGTGTTACCATGCAAAAACTGTCTATTTCAACTAATTTAGTCCATCCGATACGAACTTTGTACTTTGCTATGTAGTTCTACCAGGAATGAGTTACCATGCAAAAACTGTCTATTTCAACTAATTTAGTCCATCCGATACGAACTTTGTACTTTGCTATGTAGTTCTACCAGGAATGTGTTACAATGCAAAAACTGTCTATTTCAACTAATTTAGTCCATCCGATACGAACTTTGTACTTTGCTATGTAGTTCTACCAGGAGTGTGTTACAATGCAAAAACTGTCTATTTCAACTAATTTAGTCCATCCGATACGAACTTTGTACTTTGCTATGTAGTTCAACCAGGAGTGTGTTACCATGCAAAAACTGTCTATTTCAACTAATTTAGTCCATCCGATACGAACTTTGTACTTTGCTATGTAGTTCTACCAGGAGTGTGTTACCATGCAAAAACTGTCTATTTCAATGAATTTCGTCTATCCGATACGAACTTTGTACTTTGCTATGTAGTTCTACCAGGAATGTGTTACAATGCAAAAACTGTCTATTTCAACTAATTTAGTCCATCCGATACGAACTTTGTACTTTGCTATGTAGTTCTACCAGGAGTGTGTTACCATGCAAAAACTGTCTATTTCAACTAATTTCGTCCATCCGATACGAACTTTGTACTTTGCTATGTAGTTCTACCAGGAATGTGTTACCATGCAAAAACTGTCTATTTCAACTAATTTCGTCCATCCGATACGAACTTTGTACTTCGCTATGTAGTTCTACCAGGAATGTGTTACCATGCAAAAACTGTCTATTTCAACTAATTTTGTCCATCCGATACGAACTTTGTACTTTGCTATGTAGTTCTAACAGGAGTGTGTTACCATGCAAAAACTGTCTATTTCAATGAATTTCGTCTATCCGATACGAACTTTGTACTTTGCTATGTAGTTCTACCAGGAATGTGTTACAATGCAAAAACTGTCTATTTCAACTAATTTAGTCCATCCGATACGAACTTTGTACTTTGCTATGTAGTTCTAACAGGAGTGTGTTATCATGCAAAAACTGTCTATTTCAACTAATTTCGTCCATCCGATACGAACTTTGTACTTTGCTATGTAGTTCTACCAGGAATGTGTTACCATGCAAAAACTGTCTATTTCAATTAATTTCGTCTATCCGATACGAACTTTGTACTTTGCTATGTAGTTCTACCAGGAATGTGTTACAATGCAAAAACTGTCTATTTCAACTAATTTTGTCCATCCGATACGAACTTTGTACTTTGCTATGTAGTTCTAACAGGAGTGTGTTACCATGCAAAAACTGTCTATTTCAACTAATTTAGTCCATCCGATACGAACTTTGTACTTTGCTATGTAGTTCTATCAGGAATGTGTTACCATGCAAAAACTGTCTATTTCAACTAATTTCGTCCATCCGATACGAACTTTGTACTTTGCTATGTAGTTCTACCAGGAATGTGTTACCATGCAAAAACTGTCTATTTCAACTAATTTTGTCCATCCGATACGAACTTTGTACTTTGCTATGTAGTTCTAACAGGAGTGTGTTACCATGCAAAAACTGTCTATTTCAATGAATTTCGTCTATCCGATACGAACTTTGTACTTTGCTATGTAGTTCTACCAGGAATGTGTTACAATGCAAAAACTGTCTATTTCAACTAATTTAGTCCATCCGATACGAACTTTGTACTTTGCTATGTAGTTCTACCAGGAATGTGTTACCATGCAAAAACTGTCTATTTCAACTAATTTCGTCTATCCGATACGAACTTTGTACTTTGCTATGTAGTTCTACCAGGAATGTGTTACCATGCAAAAACTGTCTATTTCAACTAATTTTGTCCATCCGATACGAACTTTGTACTTTGCTATGTAGTTCTACCAGGAGTGTGTTACCATGCAAAAACTGTCTATTTCAACTAATTTTGTCCATCCGATACGAACTTTGTACTTTGCTATGTAGTTCTAACAGGAGTGTGTTACCATGCAAAAACTGTCTATTTCAACTAATTTAGTCCATCCGATACGAACTTTGTACTTTGCTATGTAGTTCTAACAGGAGTGTGTTACCATGCAAAAACTGTCTATTTCAACTAATTTCGTCCATCCGATACGAACTTTGTACTTTGCTATGTAGTTCTACCAGGAATGTGTTACCATGCAAAAACTGTCTATTTCAACTAATTTAGTCCATCCGATACGAACTTTGTACTTTGCTATGTAGTTCTACCAGGAATGTGTTACCATGCAAAAACTGTCTATTTCAACTAATTTCGTCTATCCGATACGAACTTTGTACTTTGCTATGTAGTTCTACCAGGAATGTGTTACCATGCAAAAACTGTCTATTTCAACTAATTTTGTCCATCCGATACGAACTTTGTACTTTGCTATGTAGTTCTACCAGGAGTGTGTTACCATGCAAAAACTGTCTATTTCAATTAATTTCGTCTATCCGATACGAACTATGTACTTTGCTATGTAGTTCTACCAGGAGTGTGTTACCATGCAAAAACTGTCTATTTCAACTAGTTATGTCCATCCGATACGAACTTTGTACTTTGCTATGTAGTTCTAACAGGAGTGTGTTACCATGCAAAAACTGTCTATTTCAACTAATTTTGTCCATCCGATACGAACTTTGTACTTTGCTATGTAGTTCTACCAGGAGTGTGTTACCATGCAAAAACTGTCTATTTCAACTTATTTCGTCCATCCGATACGAACTTGGTACTTTGCTATGTAGTTCTACCAGGAATGTGTTACCATGCAAAAACTGTCTATTTCAACTAATTTCGTCCATCCGATACGAACTTTGTACTTTGCTATGTAGTTCTACCAGGAGTGTGTTACCATGCAAAAACTGTCTATTTCAACTTATTTCGTCCATCCGATACGAACTTTGTACTTTGCTATGTAGTTCTAACAGGAGTGTGTTACCATGCAAAAACTGTCTATTTCAACTAATTTCGTCCATCCGATACGAACTTTGTACTTTGCTATGTAGTTCTACCAGGAGTGTGTTACCATGCAAAAACTGTCTATTTCAATTAATTTCGTCTATCCGATACGAACTATGTACTTTGCTATGTAGTTCTACCAGGAATGTGTTACCATGCAAAAACTGTCTATTTCAACTTATTTCGTCCATCCGATACGAACTTTGTACTTTGCTATGTAGTTCTAACAGGAGTGTGTTACCATGCAAAAACTGTTTATTTCAACTAATTTAGTCCATCCGATACGAACTTTGTACTTTGCTATGTAGTTCTACCAGGAGTGTGTTACCATGCAAAAACTGTCTATTTCAACTAATTTCGTCCATCCGATACGAACTTTGTACTTTGCTATGTAGTTCTACCAGGAGTGTGTTACCATGCAAAAACTGTCTATTTCAACTAATTTAGTCCATCCGATACGAACTTTGTACTTTGCTATGTAGTTCTACCAGGAGTGTGTTACCATGCAAAAACTGTCTATTTCAACTTATTTCGTCCATCCGATACGAACTTGGTACTTTGCTATGTAGTTCTACCAGGAATGTGTTACCATGCAAAAACTGTCTATTTCAACTAATTTAGTCCATCCGATACGAACTTTGTACTTTGCTATGTAGTTCTACCAGGAGTGTGTTACCATGCAAAAACTGTCTATTTCAACTTATTTCGTCCATCCGATACGAACTTTGTACTTTGCTATGTAGTTCTAACAGGAGTGTGTTACCATGCAAAAACTGTCTATTTCAACTAATTTCGTCCATCCGATACGAACTTTGTACTTTGCTATGTAGTTCTACCAGGAGTGTGTTACCATGCAAAAACTGTCTATTTCAACTAATTTCGTCCATCCGATACGAACTTTGTACTTTGCTATGTAGTTCTACCAGGAGTGTGTTACCATGCAAAAACTGTCTATTTCAACTTATTTCGTCCATCCGATACGAACTTTGTACTTTGCTATGTAGTTCTAACAGGAGTGTGTTACCATGCAAAAACTGTCTATTTCAACTAATTTAGTCCATCCGATACGAACTTTGTACTTTGCTATGTAGTTCTACCAGGAGTGTGTTACCATGCAAAAACTGTCTATTTTAACTTATTTCGTCCATCCGATACGAACTTGGTACTTTGCTATGTAGTTCTACCAGGAATGTGTTACCATGCAAAAACTGTCTATTTCAACTAATTTCGTCCATCCGATACGAACTTTGTACTTTGCTATGTAGTTCTACCAGGAGTGTGTTACCATGCAAAAACTGTCTATTTCAACTAATTTTGTCCATCCGATACGAACTTTGTACTTTGCTATGTAGTTCTACCAGGAGTGTGTTACCATGCAAAAACTGTCTATTTCAACTTATTTCGTCCATCGGATACGAACTTTGTACTTTGCTATGTAGTTCTACCAGGAGTGTGTTACCATGCAAAAACTGTCTATTTCAACTAATTTCGTCCATCCGATACGAACTTGGTACTTTGCTATGTAGTTCTACCAGGAGTGTGTTACCATGCAAAAACTGTCTATTTCAACTAATTTTGTCCATCCGATACGAACTTTGTACTTTGCTATGTAGTTCTAACAGGAGTGTGTTACCATGCAAAAACTGTCTATTTCAACTAATTAAGTCCATCCGATACGAACTTTGTACTTTGCTATGTAGTTCTAACAGGAGTGTGTTACCATGCAAAAACTGTCTATTTCAACTAATTTCGTCCATCCGATACGAACTTTGTACTTTGCTATGTAGTTCTACCAGGAATGTGTTACCATGCAAAAACTGTCTATTTCAACTAATTTAGTCCATCCGATACGAACTTTGTACTTTGCTATGTAGTTCTACCAGGAGTGTGTTACCATGCAAAAACTGTCTATTTCAATTAATTTCGTCTATCCGATACGAACTTTGTACTTTGCTATGTAGTTCTAACAGGAGTGTGTTACCATGCAAAAACTGTCTATTTCAACTAATTTAGTCCATCCGATACGAACTTTGTACTTTGCTATGTAGTTCTAACAGGAGTGTGTTACCATGCAAAAACTGTCTATTTCAACTAATTTCGTCCATCCGATACGAACTTTGTACTTTGCTATGTAGTTCTACCAGGAATGTGTTACCATGCAAAAACTGTCTATTTCAACTAATTTCGTCCATCCGATACGAACTTTGTACTTTGCTATGTAGTTCTACCAGGAGTGTGTTACCATGCAAAAACTGTCTATTTCAATTAATTTCGTCTATCCGATACGAACTTTGTACTTTGCTATGTAGTTCTACCAGGAATGTGTTACAATGCAAAAACTGTCTATTTCAACTAATTTAGTCCATCCGATACGAACTTTGTACTTTGCTATGTAGTTCTACCAGGAATGTGTTACCATGCAAAAACTGTCTATTTCAACTAATTTAGTCCATCCGATACGAACTTTGTACATTGCTATGTAGTTCAACCAGGAGTGTGTTACCATGCAAAAACTGTCTATTTCAACTAATTTAGTCCATCCGATACGAACTTTGTACTTTGCTATGTAGTTCTACCAGGAGTGTGTTACCATGCAAAAACTGTCTATTTCAATCAATTTTGTCCATCCGATACGAATTTTGTACTTTGCTATGTAGTTCTACCAGGAATGTGTTACCATGCAAAAACTGTCTATTTCAATCAATTTCGTCCATCCGATACGAACTTTGTACTTTGCTATGTAGTTCTACCAGGAATGTGTTACCATGCAAAAACTGTCTATTTCAACTAATTTAGTCCATCCGATACGAACTTTGTACATTGCTATGTAGTTCAACCAGGAGTGTGTTACCATGCAAAAACTGTCTATTTCAACTAATTTAGTCCATCCGATACGAACTTTGTACTTTGCTATGTAGTTCTACCAGGAGTGTGTTACCATGCAAAAACTGTCTATTTCAATCAATTTTGTCCATCCGATACGAACTTTGTACTTTGCTATGTAGTTCTACCAGGAGTGTGTTACCATGCAAAAACTGTCTATTTCAATCAATTTTGTCCATCCGATACGAATTTTGTACTTTGCTATGTAGTTCTACCAGGAATGTGTTACAATGCAAAAACTGTCTATTTCAACTAATTTAGTCCATCCGATACGAACTTTGTACTTTGCTATGTAGTTCTACCAGGAATGTGTTACCATGCAAAAACTGTCTATTTCAACTAATTTAGTCCATCCGATACGAACTTTGTACATTGCTATGTAGTTCAACCAGGAGTGTGTTACCATGCAAAAACTGTCTATTTCAACTAATTTAGTCCATCCGATACGAACTTTGTACTTTGCTATGTAGTTCTACCAGGAGTGTGTTACCATGCAAAAACTGTCTATTTCAATCAATTTTGTCCATCCGATACGAACTTTGTACTTTGCTATGTAGTTCTACCAGGAGTGTGTTACCATGCAAAAACTGTCTATTTCAATCAATTTCGTCCATCCGATACGAACTTTGTACTTTGCTATGTAGTTCTACCAGGAGTGTGTTACCATGCAAAAACTGTCTATTTCAATCAATTTTGTCCATCCGATACGAACTTTGTACTTTGCTATGTAGTTCTACCAGGAGTGTGTTACCATGCAAAAACTGTCTATTTCAATCAATTTTGTCCATCCGATACGAACTTTGTACTTTGCTATGTAGTTCTACCAGGAGTGTGTTACCATGCAAAAACTGTCTATTTCAATCAATTTTGTCCATCCGATACGAACTTTGTACTTTGCTATGTAGTTCTACCAGGAATGTGTTACAATGCAAAAACTGTCTATTTCAACTAATTTAGTCCATCCGATACGAACTTTGTACTTTGCTATGTAGTTCTACCAGGAATGTGTTACCATGCAAAAACTGTCTATTTCAACTAATTTAGTCCATCCGATACGAACTTTGTACATTGCTATGTAGTTCAACCAGGAGTGTGTTACCATGCAAAAACTGTCTATTTCAACTAATTTAGTCCATCCGATACGAACTTTGTACTTTGCTATGTAGTTCTACCAGGAGTGTGTTACCATGCAAAAACTGTCTATTTCAATCAATTTTGTCCATCCGATACGAACTTTGTACTTTGCTATGTAGTTCTACCAGGAGTGTGTTACCATGCAAAAACTGTCTATTTCAATCAATTTCGTCCATCCGATACGAACTTTGTACTTTGCTATGTAGTTCTACCAGGAGTGTGTTACCATGCAAAAACTGTCTATTTCAATCAATTTTGTCCATCCGATACGAACTTTGTACTTTGCTATGTAGTTCTACCAGGAGTGTGTTACCATGCAAAAACTGTCTATTTCAATCAATTTTGTCCATCCGATACGAACTTTGTACTTTGCTATGTAGTTCTACCAGGAGTGTGTTACCATGCAAAAACTGTCTATTTCAATCAATTTTGTCCATCCGATACGAATTTTGTACTTTGCTATGTAGTTCTACCAGGAATGTGTTACAATGCAAAAACTGTCTATTTCAACTAATTTAGTCCATCCGATACGAACTTTGTACTTTGCTATGTAGTTCTACCAGGAATGTGTTACCATGCAAAAACTGTCTATTTCAACTAATTTAGTCCATCCGATACGAACTTTGTACATTGCTATGTAGTTCAACCAGGAGTGTGTTACCATGCAAAAACTGTCTATTTCAACTAATTTAGTCCATCCGATACGAACTTTGTACTTTGCTATGTAGTTCTACCAGGAGTGTGTTACCATGCAAAAACTGTCTATTTCAATCAATTTTGTCCATCCGATACGAATTTTGTACTTTGCTATGTAGTTCTACCAGGAATGTGTTACCATGCAAAAACTGTCTATTTCAATCAATTTCGTCCATCCGATACGAACTTTGTACTTTGCTATGTAGTTCTACCAGGAATGTGTTACCATGCAAAAACTGTCTATTTCAACTAATTTAGTCCATCCGATACGAACTTTGTACATTGCTATGTAGTTCAACCAGGAGTGTGTTACCATGCAAAAACTGTCTATTTCAACTAATTTAGTCCATCCGATACGAACTTTGTACTTTGCTATGTAGTTCTACCAGGAGTGTGTTACCATGCAAAAACTGTCTATTTCAATCAATTTTGTCCATCCGATACGAACTTTGTACTTTGCTATGTAGTTCTACCAGGAGTGTGTTACCATGCAAAAACTGTCTATTTCAATCAATTTCGTCCATCCGATACGAACTTTGTACTTTGCTATGTAGTTCTACCAGGAGTGTGTTACCATGCAAAAACTGTCTATTTCAATCAATTTCGTCCATCCGATACGAACTTTGTACTTTGCTATGTAGTTCTACCAGGAGTGTGTTACCATGCAAAAACTGTCTATTTCAATCAATTTTGTCCATCCGATACGAACTTTGTACTTTGCTATGTAGTTCTACCAGGAGTGTGTTACCATGCAAAAACTGTCTATTTCAATCAATTTTGTCCATCCGATACGAATTTTGTACTTTGCTATGTAGTTCTACCAGGAATGTGTTACAATGCAAAAACTGTCTATTTCAACTAATTTAGTCCATCCGATACGAACTTTGTACTTTGCTATGTAGTTCTACCAGGAATGTGTTACCATGCAAAAACTGTCTATTTCAACTAATTTAGTCCATCCGATACGAACTTTGTACATTGCTATGTAGTTCAACCAGGAGTGTGTTACCATGCAAAAACTGTCTATTTCAACTAATTTAGTCCATCCGATACGAACTTTGTACTTTGCTATGTAGTTCTACCAGGAGTGTGTTACCATGCAAAAACTGTCTATTTCAATCAATTTTGTCCATCCGATACGAACTTTGTACTTTGCTATGTAGTTCTACCAGGAGTGTGTTACCATGCAAAAACTGTCTATTTCAATCAATTTCGTCCATCCGATACGAACTTTGTACTTTGCTATGTAGTTCTACCAGGAGTGTGTTACCATGCAAAAACTGTCTATTTCAATCAATTTTGTCCATCCGATACGAATTTTGTACTTTGCTATGTAGTTCTACCAGGAATGTGTTACCATGCAAAAACTGTCTATTTCAATCAATTTCGTCCATCCGATACGAACTTTGTACTTTGCTATGTAGTTCTACCAGGAGTGTGTTACCATGCAAAAACTGTCTATTTCAATCAATTTTGTCCATCCGATACGAACTTTGTACTTTGCTATGTAGTTCTACCAGGAATGTGTTACAATGCAAAAACTGTCTATTTCAACTAATTTAGTCCATCCGATACGAACTTTGTACTTTGCTATGTAGTTCTACCAGGAATGTGTTACCATGCAAAAACTGTCTATTTCAACTAATTTAGTCCATCCGATACGAACTTTGTACATTGCTATGTAGTTCAACCAGGAGTGTGTTACCATGCAAAAACTGTCTATTTCAACTAATTTAGTCCATCCGATACGAACTTTGTACTTTGCTATGTAGTTCTACCAGGAGTGTGTTACCATGCAAAAACTGTCTATTTCAATCAATTTTGTCCATCCGATACGAACTTTGTACTTTGCTATGTAGTTCTACCAGGAGTGTGTTACCATGCAAAAACTGTCTATTTCAATCAATTTCGTCCATCCGATACGAACTTTGTACTTTGCTATGTAGTTCTACCAGGAGTGTGTTACCATGCAAAAACTGTCTATTTCAATCAATTTTGTCCATCCGATACGAACTTTGTACTTTGCTATGTAGTTCTACCAGGAGTGTGTTACCATGCAAAAACTGTCTATTTCAATCAATTTCGTCCATCCGATACGAACTTTGTACTTTGCTATGTAGTTCTACCAGGAGTGTGTTACCATGCAAAAACTGTCTATTTCAATCAATTTTGTCCATCCGATACGAACTTTGTACTTTGCTATGTAGTTCTACCAGGAGTGTGTTACCATGCAAAAACTGTCTATTTCAATCAATTTCGTCCATCCGATACGAACTTTGTACTTTGCTATGTAGTTCTACCAGGAGTGTGTTACCATGCAAAAACTGTCTATTTCAATCAATTTTGTCCATCCGATACGAATTTTGTACTTTGCTATGTAGTTCTACCAGGAATGTGTTACCATGCAAAAACTGTCTATTTCAATCAATTTCGTCCATCCGATACGAACTTTGTACTTTGCTATGTAGTTCTACCAGGAGTGTGTTACCATGCAAAAACTGTCTATTTCAATCAATTTTGTCCATCCGATACGAACTTTGTACTTTGCTATGTAGTTCTACCAGGAATGTGTTACAATGCAAAAACTGTCTATTTCAACTAATTTAGTCCATCCGATACGAACTTTGTACTTTGCTATGTAGTTCTACCAGGAATGTGTTACCATGCAAAAACTGTCTATTTCAACTAATTTAGTCCATCCGATACGAACTTTGTACATTGCTATGTAGTTCAACCAGGAGTGTGTTACCATGCAAAAACTGTCTATTTCAACTAATTTAGTCCATCCGATACGAACTTTGTACTTTGCTATGTAGTTCTACCAGGAGTGTGTTACCATGCAAAAACTGTCTATTTCAATCAATTTTGTCCATCCGATACGAACTTTGTACTTTGCTATGTAGTTCTACCAGGAGTGTGTTACCATGCAAAAACTGTCTATTTCAATCAATTTCGTCCATCCGATACGAACTTTGTACTTTGCTATGTAGTTCTACCAGGAGTGTGTTACCATGCAAAAACTGTCTATTTCAATCAATTTTGTCCATTCGATACGAACTTTGTACTTTGCTATGTAGTTCTACCAGGAGTGTGTTACCATGCAAAAACTGTCTATTTCAATCAATTTCGTCCATCCGATACGAACTTTGTACTTTGCTATGTAGTTCTACCAGGAGTGTGTTACCATGCAAAAACTGTCTATTTCAATCAATTTTGTCCATCCGATACGAATTTTGTACTTTGCTATGTAGTTCTACCAGGAATGTGTTACCATGCAAAAACTGTCTATTTCAATCAATTTCGTCCATCCGATACGAACTTTGTACTTTGCTATGTAGTTCTACCAGGAATGTGTTACCATGCAAAAACTGTCTATTTCAACTAATTTAGTCCATCCGATACGAACTTTGTACATTGCTATGTAGTTCAACCAGGAGTGTGTTACCATGCAAAAACTGTCTATTTCAACTAATTTAGTCCATCCGATACGAACTTTGTACTTTGCTATGTAGTTCTACCAGGAATGTGTTACCATGCAAAAACTGTCTATTTCAACTAATTTAGTCCATCCGATACGAACTTTGTACATTGCTATGTAGTTCAACCAGGAGTGTGTTACCATGCAAAAACTGTCTATTTCAACTAATTTAGTCCATCCGATACGAACTTTGTACATTGCTATGTAGTTCAACCAGGAGTGTGTTACCATGCAAAAACTGTCTATTTCAACTAATTTAGTCCATCCGATACGAACTTTGTACTTTGCTATGTAGTTCTACCAGGAATGTGTTACCATGCAAAAACTGTCTATTTCAACTAATTTAGTCCATCCGATACGAACTTTGTACATTGCTATGTAGTTCAACCAGGAGTGTGTTACCATGCAAAAACTGTCTATTTCAACTAATTTAGTCCATCCGATACGAACTTTGTACTTTGCTATGTAGTTCTACCAGGAGTGTGTTACCATGCAAAAACTGTCTATTTCAATCAATTTTGTCCATCCGATACGAATTTTGTACTTTGCTATGTAGTTCTACCAGGAATGTGTTACCATGCAAAAACTGTCTATTTCAATCAATTTCGTCCATCCGATACGAACTTTGTACTTTGCTATGTAGTTCTACCAGGAATGTGTTACCATGCAAAAACTGTCTATTTCAACTAATTTAGTCCATCCGATACGAACTTTGTACATTGCTATGTAGTTCAACCAGGAGTGTGTTACCATGCAAAAACTGTCTATTTCAACTAATTTAGTCCATCCGATACGAACTTTGTACTTTGCTATGTAGTTCTACCAGGAGTGTGTTACCATGCAAAAACTGTCTATTTCAATCAATTTTGTCCATCCGATACGAATTTTGTACTTTGCTATGTAGTTCTACCAGGAATGTGTTACCATGCAAAAACTGTCTATTTCAATCAATTTCGTCCATCCGATACGAACTTTGTACTTTGCTATGTAGTTCTACCAGGAATGTGTTACCATGCAAAAACTGTCTATTTCAACTAATTTAGTCCATCCGATACGAACTTTGTACATTGCTATGTAGTTCAACCAGGAGTGTGTTACAATGCAAAAACTGTCTATTTCAACTAATTTAGTCCATCCGATACGAACTTTGTACTTTGCTATGTAGTTCTACCAGGAATGTGTTACCATGCAAAAACTGTCTATTTCAACTAATTTAGTCCATCCGATACGAACTTTGTACATTGCTATGTAGTTCAACCAGGAGTGTGTTACCATGCAAAAACTGTCTATTTCAACTAATTTAGTCCATCCGATACGAACTTTGTACTTTGCTATGTAGTTCTACCAGGAGTGTGTTACCATGCAAAAACTGTCTATTTCAATCAATTTTGTCCATCCGATACGAATTTTGTACTTTGCTATGTAGTTCTACCAGGAATGTGTTACAATGCAAAAACTGTCTATTTCAACTAATTTAGTCCATCCGATACGAACTTTGTACTTTGCTATGTAGTTCTACCAGGAATGTGTTACCATGCAAAAACTGTCTATTTCAATCAATTTTGTCCATCCGATACGAATTTTGTACTTTGCTATGTAGTTCTACCAGGAATGTGTTACAATGCAAAAACTGTCTATTTCAACTAATTTAGTCCATCCGATACGAACTTTGTACTTTGCTATGTAGTTCTACCAGGAATGTGTTACCATGCAAAAACTGTCTATTTCAACTAATTTAGTCCATCCGATACGAACTTTGTACATTGCTATGTAGTTCAACCAGGAGTGTGTTACCATGCAAAAACTGTCTATTTCAACTAATTTAGTCCATCCGATACGAACTTTGTACTTTGCTATGTAGTTCTACCAGGAATGTGTTACCATGCAAAAACTGTCTATTTCAATCAATTTTGTCCATCCGATACGAATTTTGTACTTTGCTATGTAGTTCTACCAGGAATGTGTTACAATGCAAAAACTGTCTATTTCAACTAATTTAGTCCATCCGATACGAACTTTGTACTTTGCTATGTAGTTCTACCAGGAATGTGTTACCATGCAAAAACTGTCTATTTCAACTAATTTAGTCCATCCGATACGAACTTTGTACTTTGCTATGTAGTTCTACCAGGAGTGTGTTACCATGCAAAAACTGTCTATTTCAATCAATTTTGTCCATCCGATACGAACTTTGTACTTTGCTATGTAGTTCTACCAGGAGTGTGTTACCATGCAAAAACTGTCTATTTCAATCAATTTTGTCCATCCGATACGAATTTTGTACTTTGCTATGTAGTTCTACCAGGAATGTGTTACAATGCAAAAACTGTCTATTTCAACTAATTTAGTCCATCCGATACGAACTTTGTACTTTGCTATGTAGTTCTACCAGGAATGTGTTACCATGCAAAAACTGTCTATTTCAACTAATTTAGTCCATCCGATACGAACTTTGTACATTGCTATGTAGTTCAACCAGGAGTGTGTTACCATGCAAAAACTGTCTATTTCAACTAATTTAGTCCATCCGATACGAACTTTGTACTTTGCTATGTAGTTCTACCAGGAGTGTGTTACCATGCAAAAACTGTCTATTTCAATCAATTTTGTCCATCCGATACGAATTTTGTACTTTGCTATGTAGTTCTACCAGGAATGTGTTACCATGCAAAAACTGTCTATTTCAATCAATTTCGTCCATCCGATACGAACTTTGTACTTTGCTATGTAGTTCTACCAGGAATGTGTTACCATGCAAAAACTGTCTATTTCAACTAATTTAGTCCATCCGATACGAACTTTGTACATTGCTATGTAGTTCAACCAGGAGTGTGTTACCATGCAAAAACTGTCTATTTCAACTAATTTAGTCCATCCGATACGAACTTTGTACTTTGCTATGTAGTTCTACCAGGAATGTGTTACCATGCAAAAACTGTCTATTTCAACTAATTTAGTCCATCCGATACGAACTTTGTACATTGCTATGTAGTTCAACCAGGAGTGTGTTACCATGCAAAAACTGTCTATTTCAACTAATTTAGTCCATCCGATACGAACTTTGTACATTGCTATGTAGTTCAACCAGGAGTGTGTTACCATGCAAAAACTGTCTATTTCAACTAATTTAGTCCATCCGATACGAACTTTGTACTTTGCTATGTAGTTCTACCAGGAATGTGTTACCATGCAAAAACTGTCTATTTCAACTAATTTAGTCCATCCGATACGAACTTTGTACATTGCTATGTAGTTCAACCAGGAGTGTGTTACCATGCAAAAACTGTCTATTTCAACTAATTTAGTCCATCCGATACGAACTTTGTACTTTGCTATGTAGTTCTACCAGGAGTGTGTTACCATGCAAAAACTGTCTATTTCAATCAATTTTGTCCATCCGATACGAATTTTGTACTTTGCTATGTAGTTCTACCAGGAATGTGTTACCATGCAAAAACTGTCTATTTCAATCAATTTCGTCCATCCGATACGAACTTTGTACTTTGCTATGTAGTTCTACCAGGAATGTGTTACCATGCAAAAACTGTCTATTTCAACTAATTTAGTCCATCCGATACGAACTTTGTACATTGCTATGTAGTTCAACCAGGAGTGTGTTACCATGCAAAAACTGTCTATTTCAACTAATTTAGTCCATCCGATACGAACTTTGTACTTTGCTATGTAGTTCTACCAGGAGTGTGTTACCATGCAAAAACTGTCTATTTCAATCAATTTTGTCCATCCGATACGAATTTTGTACTTTGCTATGTAGTTCTACCAGGAATGTGTTACCATGCAAAAACTGTCTATTTCAATCAATTTCGTCCATCCGATACGAACTTTGTACTTTGCTATGTAGTTCTACCAGGAATGTGTTACCATGCAAAAACTGTCTATTTCAACTAATTTAGTCCATCCGATACGAACTTTGTACATTGCTATGTAGTTCAACCAGGAGTGTGTTACAATGCAAAAACTGTCTATTTCAACTAATTTAGTCCATCCGATACGAACTTTGTACTTTGCTATGTAGTTCTACCAGGAATGTGTTACCATGCAAAAACTGTCTATTTCAACTAATTTAGTCCATCCGATACGAACTTTGTACATTGCTATGTAGTTCAACCAGGAGTGTGTTACCATGCAAAAACTGTCTATTTCAACTAATTTAGTCCATCCGATACGAACTTTGTACTTTGCTATGTAGTTCTACCAGGAGTGTGTTACCATGCAAAAACTGTCTATTTCAATCAATTTTGTCCATCCGATACGAATTTTGTACTTTGCTATGTAGTTCTACCAGGAATGTGTTACCATGCAAAAACTGTCTATTTCAATCAATTTCGTCCATCCGATACGAACTTTGTACTTTGCTATGTAGTTCTACCAGGAATGTGTTACCATGCAAAAACTGTCTATTTCAACTAATTTAGTCCATCCGATACGAACTTTGTACATTGCTATGTAGTTCAACCAGGAGTGTGTTACCATGCAAAAACTGTCTATTTCAACTAATTTAGTCCATCCGATACGAACTTTGTACTTTGCTATGTAGTTCTACCAGGAGTGTGTTACCATGCAAAAACTGTCTATTTCAATCAATTTTGTCCATCCGATACGAACTTTGTACTTTGCTATGTAGTTCTACCAGGAGTGTGTTACCATGCAAAAACTGTCTATTTCAATCAATTTTGTCCATCCGATACGAATTTTGTACTTTGCTATGTAGTTCTACCAGGAATGTGTTACAATGCAAAAACTGTCTATTTCAACTAATTTAGTCCATCCGATACGAACTTTGTACTTTGCTATGTAGTTCTACCAGGAATGTGTTACCATGCAAAAACTGTCTATTTCAACTAATTTAGTCCATCCGATACGAACTTTGTACATTGCTATGTAGTTCAACCAGGAGTGTGTTACCATGCAAAAACTGTCTATTTCAACTAATTTAGTCCATCCGATACGAACTTTGTACTTTGCTATGTAGTTCTACCAGGAGTGTGTTACCATGCAAAAACTGTCTATTTCAATCAATTTTGTCCATCCGATACGAACTTTGTACTTTGCTATGTAGTTCTACCAGGAGTGTGTTACCATGCAAAAACTGTCTATTTCAATCAATTTCGTCCATCCGATACGAACTTTGTACTTTGCTATGTAGTTCTACCAGGAGTGTGTTACCATGCAAAAACTGTCTATTTCAATCAATTTTGTCCATCCGATACGAACTTTGTACTTTGCTATGTAGTTCTACCAGGAGTGTGTTACCATGCAAAAACTGTCTATTTCAATCAATTTTGTCCATCCGATACGAACTTTGTACTTTGCTATGTAGTTCTACCAGGAGTGTGTTACCATGCAAAAACTGTCTATTTCAATCAATTTTGTCCATCCGATACGAACTTTGTACTTTGCTATGTAGTTCTACCAGGAATGTGTTACAATGCAAAAACTGTCTATTTCAACTAATTTAGTCCATCCGATACGAACTTTGTACTTTGCTATGTAGTTCTACCAGGAATGTGTTACCATGCAAAAACTGTCTATTTCAACTAATTTAGTCCATCCGATACGAACTTTGTACATTGCTATGTAGTTCAACCAGGAGTGTGTTACCATGCAAAAACTGTCTATTTCAACTAATTTAGTCCATCCGATACGAACTTTGTACTTTGCTATGTAGTTCTACCAGGAGTGTGTTACCATGCAAAAACTGTCTATTTCAATCAATTTTGTCCATCCGATACGAACTTTGTACTTTGCTATGTAGTTCTACCAGGAGTGTGTTACCATGCAAAAACTGTCTATTTCAATCAATTTCGTCCATCCGATACGAACTTTGTACTTTGCTATGTAGTTCTACCAGGAGTGTGTTACCATGCAAAAACTGTCTATTTCAATCAATTTTGTCCATCCGATACGAACTTTGTACTTTGCTATGTAGTTCTACCAGGAGTGTGTTACCATGCAAAAACTGTCTATTTCAATCAATTTTGTCCATCCGATACGAACTTTGTACTTTGCTATGTAGTTCTACCAGGAGTGTGTTACCATGCAAAAACTGTCTATTTCAATCAATTTTGTCCATCCGATACGAATTTTGTACTTTGCTATGTAGTTCTACCAGGAATGTGTTACAATGCAAAAACTGTCTATTTCAACTAATTTAGTCCATCCGATACGAACTTTGTACTTTGCTATGTAGTTCTACCAGGAATGTGTTACCATGCAAAAACTGTCTATTTCAACTAATTTAGTCCATCCGATACGAACTTTGTACATTGCTATGTAGTTCAACCAGGAGTGTGTTACCATGCAAAAACTGTCTATTTCAACTAATTTAGTCCATCCGATACGAACTTTGTACTTTGCTATGTAGTTCTACCAGGAGTGTGTTACCATGCAAAAACTGTCTATTTCAATCAATTTTGTCCATCCGATACGAACTTTGTACTTTGCTATGTAGTTCTACCAGGAGTGTGTTACCATGCAAAAACTGTCTATTTCAATCAATTTCGTCCATCCGATACGAACTTTGTACTTTGCTATGTAGTTCTACCAGGAGTGTGTTACCATGCAAAAACTGTCTATTTCAACTTATTTTGTCCATCCGATACGAACTTTGTACTTTGCTATGTAGTTCTACCAGGAGTGTGTTACCATGCAAAAACTGTCTATTTCAACTAATTTCGTCCATCCGATACGAACTTTGTACTTTGCTATGTAGTTCTACCAGGAGTGTGTTACCATGCAAAAACTGTCTATTCCAATCAATTTTGTCCATCCGATACGAATTTTGTACTTTGCTATGTAGTTCTACCAGGAATGTGTTACCATGCAAAAACTGTCTATTTCAACTAATTTAGTCCATCCGATACGAACTTTGTACATTGCTATGTAGTTCAACCAGGAGTGTGTTACCATGCAAAAACTGTCTATTTCAACTAATTTCGTCCATCCGATACGAACTTTGTACTTTGCTATGTAGTTCTAACAGGAGTGTGTTACCATGCAAAAACTGTCTATTTCAATCAATTTTGTCCATCCGATACGAACTTTGTACTTTGCTATGTAGTTCTACCAGGAGTGTGTTACCATGCAAAAACTGTCTATTTCAATTAATTTCGTCTATCCGATACGAACTTTGTACTTTGCTATGTAGTTCTACCAGGAATGTGTTACAATGCAAAAACTGTCTATTTCAACTAATTTAGTCCATCCGATACGAACTTTGTACTTTGCTATGTAGTTCTACCAGGAGTGTGTTACCATGCAAAAACTGTCTATTTCAACTAATTTCGTCCATCCGATACGAACTTTGTACTTTGCTATGTAGTTCTACCAGGAATGTATTACCATGCAAAAACTGTCTATTTCAACTAATTTCGTCCATCCGATACGAACTTTGTACTTTGCTATGAAGTTCTACCAGGAATGAGTTTTCATGCAAAAACTGTCTATTTCAACTAAATTGATCCATCCAAAACGAACTTTGTACTTTGCTATGAAGTTCTACCAGGAATGAGTTTTCATGCAAAAACTGTCTATTTCAACTAAATTGATCCATCCGATACGAACTTTGTACTTTGCTATGAAGTTCCACCAGGAATGAGTTTTCATGCAAAAACTGTCTATTTCAATCAATTTTGTCCATCCGATACGAACTTTGTACTTTGCTATGAAGTTCTACCAGGAATGAGTTTTCATGCAAAAACTGTCTATTTCAACTAAATTGATCCATCCAAAACGAACTTTGTACTTTGCTATGAAGTTCTACCAGGAATGAGTTTTCATGCAAAAACTGTCTATTTCAACTAAATTGATCCATCCGATACGAACTTTGTACTTTGTTATGAAGTTCTACCAGGAATGAGTTTTCATGCAAAAACTGTCTATTTCAACTAAATTGATCCATCCAAAACGAACTTTGTACTTTGCTATGAAGTTCCACCAGGAATGAGTTTTCATGCAAAAACTGTCTATTTCAACTAAATTGATCCATCCAAAACGAACTTTGAACTTTGCTATGAAGTTCCACCAGGAATGAGTTTACATGCAAAAACTGTCTATTTCAACTTAATTCATCCATCCAAAACGAACTTTGTACTTTGCTATGTAGTTCTACCAGGAGTGTGTTACCATGCAAAAACTGTCTATTTCAATGAATTTCGTCTATCCGATACGAACTTTGTACTTTGCTATGTAGTTCTACCAGGAATGTGTTACAATGCAAAAACTGTCTATTTCAACTAATTTAGTCCATCCGATACGAACTTTGTACTTTGCTATGTAGTTCTACCAGGAGTGTGTTACCATGCAAAAACTGTCTATTTCAACTAATTTCGTCCATCCGATACGAACTTTGTACTTTGCTATGTAGTTCTACCAGGAATGTGTTACCATGCAAAAACTGTCTATTTCAACTAATTTCGTCCATCCGATACGAACTTTGTACTTCGCTATGTAGTTCTACCAGGAATGTGTTACCATGCAAAAACTGTCTATTTCAACTAATTTTGTCCATCCGATACGAACTTTGTACTTTGCTATGTAGTTCTAACAGGAGTGTGTTACCATGCCAAAACTGTCTATTTCAATGAATTTCGTCTATCCGATACGAACTTTGTACTTTGCTATGTAGTTCTACCAGGAATGTGTTACAATGCAAAAACTGTCTATTTCAACTAATTTAGTCCATCCGATACGAACTTTGTACTTTGCTATGTAGTTCTAACAGGAGTGTGTTACCATGCAAAAACTGTCTATTTCAATGAATTTCGTCCATCCGATACGAACTTTGTACTTTGCTATGTAGTTCTACCAGGAATGTGTTACCATGCAAAAACTGTCTATTTCAATTAATTTCGTCTATCCGATACGAACTTTGTACTTTGCTATGTAGTTCTACCAGGAATGTGTTACAATGCAAAAACTGTCTATTTCAACTAATTTTGTCCATCCGATACGAACTTTGTACTTTGCTATGTAGTTCTAACAGAAGTGTGTTACCATGCAAAAACTGTCTATTTCAATGAATTTCGTCTATCCGATACGAACTTTGTACTTTGCTATGTAGTTCTACCAGGAATGTGTTACAATGCAAAAACTGTCTATTTCAACTAATTTCGTCTATCCGATACGAACTTTGTACTTTGCTATGTAGTTCTACCAGGAATGTGTTACAATGCAAAAACTGTCTATTTCAACTAATTTTGTCCATCCGATACGAACTTTGTACTTTGCTATGTAGTTCTAACAGGAGTGTGTTACCATGCAAAAACTGTCTATTTCAATGAATTTCGTCTATCCGATACGAACTTTGTACTTTGCTATGTAGTTCTACCAGGAATGTGTTACAATGCAAAAACTGTCTATTTCAACTAATTTAGTCCATCCGATACGAACTTTGTACTTTGCTATGTAGTTCTATCAGGAATGTGTTACCATGCAAAAACTGTCTATTTCAACTAATTTCGTCCATCCGATACGAACTTTGTACTTTGCTATGTAGTTCTACCAGGAGTGTGTTACCATGCAAAAACTGTCTATTTCAACTAATTTCGTCCATCCGATACGAACTTTGTACTTTGCTATGTAGTTCTACCAGGAATGTGTTACCATGCAAAAACTGTCTATTTCAATGAATTTCGTCAATCCGATACGAACTTTGTACTTTGCTATGTAGTTCTACCAGGAATGTGTTACAATGCAAAAACTGTCTATTTCAACTAATTTAGTCCATCCGATACGAACTTTGTACTTTGCTATGTAGTTCTAACAGGAGTGTGTTACCATGCAAAAACTGTCTATTTCAACTAATTTAGTCCATCCGATACGAACTTTGTACTTTGCTATGTAGTTCTATCAGGAATGTGTTACCATGCAAAAACTGTCTATTTCAACTAATTTCGTCCATCCGATACGAACTTTGTACTTTGCTATGTAGTTCTACCAGGAATGTGTTACCATGCAAAAACTGTCTATTTCAACTAATTTTGTCCATCCGATACGAACTTTGTACTTTGCTATGTAGTTCTAACAGGAGTGTGTTACCATGCAAAAACTGTCTATTTCAATGAATTTCGTCTATCCGATACGAACTTTGTACTTTGCTATGTAGTTCTACCAGGAATGTGTTACCATGCAAAAACTGTCTATTTCAACTAATTTTGTCCATCCGATACGAACTTTGTATTTTGCTATGTAGTTCTACCAGGAATGTGTTACCATGCAAAAACTGTCTATTTCAACTAATTTAGTCCATCCGATACGAACTTTGTACTTTGCTATGTAGTTCTACCAGGAATGTGTTACCATGCAAAAACTGTCTATTTCAACTAATTTTGTCTATCCGATACGAACTTTGTACTTTGCTATGTAGTTCTACCAGGAATGTGTTACCATGCAAAAACTCTCTATTTCAACTAATTTTGTCCATCCGATACGAACTTTGTACTTTGCTATGTAGTTCTACCAGGAGTGTGTTACCATGCAAAAACTGTCTATTTCAACTAATTTTGTCCATCCGATACGAACTTTGTACTTTGCTATGTAGTTCTAACAGGAGTGTGTTACCATGCAAAAACTGTCTATTTCAACTAATTTAGTCCATCCGATACGAACTTTGTACTTTGCTATGTAGTTCTAACAGGAGTGTGTTACCATGCAAAAACTGTCTATTTCAACTAATTTCGTCCATCCGATACGAACTTTGTACTTTGCTATGTAGTTCTACCAGGAATGTGTTACCATGCAAAAACTGTCTATTTCAACTAATTTAGTCCATCCGATACGAACTTTGTACTTTGCTATGTAGTTCTACCAGGAATGTGTTACCATGCAAAAACTGTCTATTTCAACTAATTTCGTCTATCCGATACGAACTTTGTACTTTGCTATGTAGTTCTACCAGGAATGTGTTACCATGCAAAAACTGTCTATTTCAACTAATTTTGTCCATCCGATACGAACTTTGTACTTTGCTATGTAGTTCTACCAGGAGTGTGTTACCATGCAAAAACTGTCTATTTCAATTAATTTCGTCTATCCGATACGAACTATGTACTTTGCTTTGTAGTTCTACCAGGAAGAGTGTACCATGCAAAAACTGTCTATTTCAACTAATTTTGTCCATCCGATACGAACTTGGTACTTTGCTATGTAGTTCTACCAGGAGTGTGTTACCATGCAAAAACTGTCTATTTCAACTAATTTTGTCCATCCGATACGAACTTTGTACTTTGCTATGTAGTTCTACCAGGAGTGTGTTACCATGCAAAAACTGTCTATTTCAACTAATTTTGTCCATCCGATACGAACTTTGTACTTTGCTATGTAGTTCTAACAGGAGTGTGTTACCATGCAAAAACTGTCTATTTCAACTAATTTAGTCCATCCGATACGAACTTTGTACTTTGCTATGTAGTTCTACCAGGAGTGTGTTACCATGCAAAAACTGTCTATTTCAACTTATTTCGTCCATCCGATACGAACTTTGTACTTTGCTATGTAGTTCTAACAGGAGTGTGTTACCATGCAAAAACTGTCTATTTCAACTAATTTAGTCCATCCGATACGAACTTTGTACTTTGCTATGTAGTTCTACCAGGAGTGTGTTACCATGCAAAAACTGTCTATTTCAACTTATTTCGTCCATCCGATACGAACTTGGTACTTTGCTATGTAGTTCTACCAGGAATGTGTTACCATGCAAAAACTGTCTATTTCAACTAATTTCGTCCATCCGATACGAACTTTGTACTTTGCTATGTAGTTCTACCAGGAATGTGTTACCATGCAAAAACTGTCTATTTCAATTAATTTTGTCCATCCGATACGAACTTTGTACTTTGCTATGTAGTTCTACCAGGAAGAGTGTACCATGCAAAAACTGTCTATTTCAATTAATTTCGTCTATCCGATACGAACTATGTACTTTGCTATGTAGTTCTACCAGGAGTGTGTTACCATGCAAAAACTGTCTATTTCAACTAATTTTGTCCATCCGATACGAACTTTGTACTTTGCTATGTAGTTCTACCAGGAGTGTGTTACCATGCAAAAACTGTCTATTTCAACTTATTTCGTCCATCCGATACGAACTTGGTACTTTGCTATGTAGTTCTACCAGGAATGTGTTACCATGCAAAAACTGTCTATTTCAACTAATTTCGTCCATCCGATACGAACTTTGTACTTTGCTATGTAGTTCTACCAGGAAGAGTGTACCATGCAAAAACTGTCTATTTCAATTAATTTCGTCTATCCGATACGAACTATGTACTTTGCTATGTAGTTCTACCAGGAATGTGTTACCATGCAAAAACTGTCTATTTCAACTAATTTCGTCCATCCGATACGAACTTTGTACTTTGCTATGTAGTTCTACCAGGAGTGTGTTACCATGCAAAAACTGTCTATTTCAACTTATTTCGTCCATCCGATACGAACTTGGTACTTTGCTATGTAGTTCTACCAGGAATGTGTTACCATGCAAAAACTGTCTATTTCAACTAATTTCGTCCATCCGATACGAACTTTGTACTTTGCTATGTAGTTCTACCAGGAATGTGTTACCATGCAAAAACTGTCTATTTCAACTAATTTTGTCCATCCGATACGAACTTTGTACTTTGCTTTGTAGTTCTACCAGGAAGAGTGTACCATGCAAAAACTGTCTATTTCAACTAATTTTGTCCATCCGATACGAACTTTGTACTTTGCTATGTAGTTCTAACAGGAGTGTGTTACCATGCAAAAACTGTCTATTTCAACTAATTTTGTCCATCCGATACGAACTTTGTACTTTGCTATGTAGTTCTACCAGGAGTGTGTTACCATGCAAAAACTGTCTATTTCAACTAATTTCGTCCATCCGATACGAACTTTGTACTTTGCTATGTAGTTCTACCAGGAATGTGTTACCATGCAAAAACTGTCTATTTCAACTAATTTAGTCCATCCGATACGAACTTTGTACTTTGCTATGTAGTTCTACCAGGAGTGTGTTACCATGCA
This sequence comes from Anopheles moucheti, assembly GCF_943734755.1. Taxonomy (NCBI): domain Eukaryota; kingdom Metazoa; phylum Arthropoda; class Insecta; order Diptera; family Culicidae; genus Anopheles; species Anopheles moucheti. The sequence goes on from NW_026453670.1 coordinate 149,251, forward strand.
AAAACTGTCTATTTCAACTTATTTCGTCCATCCGATACGAACTTGGTACTTTGCTATGTAGTTCTACCAGGAATGTGTTACCATGCAAAAACTGTCTATTTCAACTAATTTCGTCCATCCGATACGAACTTTGTACTTTGCTATGTAGTTCTACCAGGAGTGTGTTACCATGCAAAAACTGTCTATTTCAACTTATTTCGTCCATCCGATACGAACTTTGTACTTTGCTATGTAGTTCTAACAGGAGTGTGTTACCATGCAAAAACTGTCTATTTCAACTAATTTCGTCCATCCGATACGAACTTTGTACTTTGCTATGTAGTTCTACCAGGAATGTGTTACCATGCAAAAACTGTCTATTTCAACTAATTTTGTCCATCCGATACGAACTTTGTACTTTGCTATGTAGTTCTACCAGGAGTGTGTTACCATGCAAAAACTGTCTATTTCAATTAATTTCGTCTATCCGATACGAACTATGTACTTTGCTATGTAGTTCTACCAGGAGTGTGTTACCATGCAAAAACTGTCTATTTCAACTAATTTTGTCCATCCGATACGAACTTTGTACTTTGCTATGTAGTTCTAACAGGAGTGTGTTACCATGCAAAAACTGTCTATTTCAACTAATTTTGTCCATCCGATACGAACTTTGTACTTTGCTATGTAGTTCTACCAGGAGTGTGTTACCATGCAAAAACTGTCTATTTCAACTAATTTTGTCCATCCGATACGAACTTTGTACTTTGCTATGTAGTTCTAACAGGAGTGTGTTACCATGCAAAAACTGTCTATTTCAACTAATTTAGTCCATCCGATACGAACTTTGTACTTTGCTATGTAGTTCTAACAGGAGTGTGTTACCATGCAAAAACTGTCTATTTCAACTAATTTCGTCCATCCGATACGAACTTTGTACTTTGCTATGTAGTTCTACCAGGAATGTGTTACCATGCAAAAACTGTCTATTTCAACTAATTTAGTCCATCCGATACGAACTTTGTACTTTGCTATGTAGTTCTACCAGGAGTGTGTTACCATGCAAAAACTGTCTATTTCAATTAATTTCGTCTATCCGATACGAACTATGTACTTTGCTATGTAGTTCTACCAGGAGTGTGTTACCATGCAAAAACTGTCTATTTCAACTAATTTTGTCCATCCGATACGAACTTTGTACTTTGCTATGTAGTTCTAACAGGAGTGTGTTACCATGCAAAAACTGTCTATTTCAACTAATTTAGTCCATCCGATACGAACTTTGTACTTTGCTATGTAGTTCTAACAGGAGTGTGTTACCATGCAAAAACTGTCTATTTCAACTAATTTCGTCCATCCGATACGAACTTTGTACTTTGCTATGTAGTTCTACCAGGAATGTGTTACCATGCAAAAACTGTCTATTAAAACTAATTTCGTCCATCCGATACGAACTTTGTACTTTGCTATGTAGTTCTACCAGGAGTGTGTTACCATGCAAAAACTGTCTATTTCAATTAATTTCGTCTATCCGATACGAACTTTGTACTTTGCTATGTAGTTCTAACAGGAGTGTGTTACCATGCAAAAACTGTCTATTTCAACTAATTTAGTCCATCCGATACGAACTTTGTACTTTGCTATGTAGTTCTAACAGGAGTGTGTTACCATGCAAAAACTGTCTATTTCAACTAATTTCGTCCATCCGATACGAACTTTGTACTTTGCTATGTAGTTCTACCAGGAATGTGTTACCATGCAAAAACTGTCTATTTCAACTAATTTCGTCCATCCGATACGAACTTTGTACTTTGCTATGTAGTTCAACCAGGAGTGTGTTACCATGCAAAAACTGTCTATTTCAACTAATTTTGTCCATCCGATACGAACTTGGTACTTTGCTATGTAGTTCTACCAGGAGTGTGTTACCATGCAAAAACTGTCTATTTCAACTAATTTTGTCCATCCGATACGAACTTTGTACTTTGCTATGTAGTTCTACCAGGAGTGTGTTACCATGCAAAAACTGTCTATTTCAACTAATTTTGTCCATCCGATACGAACTTTGTACTTTGCTATGTAGTTCTAACAGGAGTGTGTTACCATGCAAAAACTGTCTATTTCAACTAATTTAGTCCATCCGATACGAACTTTGTACTTTGCTATGTAGTTCTACCAGGAGTGTGTTACCATGCAAAAACTGTCTATTTCAACTTATTTCGTCCATCCGATACGAACTTTGTACTTTGCTATGTAGTTCTAACAGGAGTGTGTTACCATGCAAAAACTGTCTATTTCAACTAATTTAGTCCATCCGATACGAACTTTGTACTTTGCTATGTAGTTCTACCAGGAGTGTGTTACCATGCAAAAACTGTCTATTTCAACTTATTTCGTCCATCCGATACGAACTTGGTACTTTGCTATGTAGTTCTACCAGGAATGTGTTACCATGCAAAAACTGTCTATTTCAACTAATTTCGTCCATCCGATACGAACTTTGTACTTTGCTATGTAGTTCTACCAGGAATGTGTTACCATGCAAAAACTGTCTATTTCAATTAATTTTGTCCATCCGATACGAACTTTGTACTTTGCTATGTAGTTCTACCAGGAAGAGTGTACCATGCAAAAACTGTCTATTTCAATTAATTTCGTCTATCCGATACGAACTATGTACTTTGCTATGTAGTTCTACCAGGAGTGTGTTACCATGCAAAAACTGTCTATTTCAACTAATTTTGTCCATCCGATACGAACTTTGTACTTTGCTATGTAGTTCTACCAGGAGTGTGTTACCATGCAAAAACTGTCTATTTCAACTTATTTCGTCCATCCGATACGAACTTGGTACTTTGCTATGTAGTTCTACCAGGAATGTGTTACCATGCAAAAACTGTCTATTTCAACTAATTTCGTCCATCCGATACGAACTTTGTACTTTGCTATGTAGTTCTACCAGGAAGAGTGTACCATGCAAAAACTGTCTATTTCAATTAATTTCGTCTATCCGATACGAACTATGTACTTTGCTATGTAGTTCTACCAGGAATGTGTTACCATGCAAAAACTGTCTATTTCAACTAATTTCGTCCATCCGATACGAACTTTGTACTTTGCTATGTAGTTCTACCAGGAGTGTGTTACCATGCAAAAACTGTCTATTTCAACTTATTTCGTCCATCCGATACGAACTTGGTACTTTGCTATGTAGTTCTACCAGGAATGTGTTACCATGCAAAAACTGTCTATTTCAACTAATTTCGTCCATCCGATACGAACTTTGTACTTTGCTATGTAGTTCTACCAGGAATGTGTTACCATGCAAAAACTGTCTATTTCAACTAATTTTGTCCATCCGATACGAACTTTGTACTTTGCTTTGTAGTTCTACCAGGAAGAGTGTACCATGCAAAAACTGTCTATTTCAACTAATTTTGTCCATCCGATACGAACTTTGTACTTTGCTATGTAGTTCTAACAGGAGTGTGTTACCATGCAAAAACTGTCTATTTCAACTAATTTTGTCCATCCGATACGAACTTTGTACTTTGCTATGTAGTTCTACCAGGAGTGTGTTACCATGCAAAAACTGTCTATTTCAACTAATTTCGTCCATCCGATACGAACTTTGTACTTTGCTATGTAGTTCTACCAGGAATGTGTTACCATGCAAAAACTGTCTATTTCAACTAATTTAGTCCATCCGATACGAACTTTGTACTTTGCTATGTAGTTCTACCAGGAGTGTGTTACCATGCAAAAACTGTCTATTTCAACTTATTTCGTCCATCCGATACGAACTTGGTACTTTGCTATGTAGTTCTACCAGGAATGTGTTACCATGCAAAAACTGTCTATTTCAACTAATTTCGTCCATCCGATACGAACTTTGTACTTTGCTATGTAGTTCTACCAGGAGTGTGTTACCATGCAAAAACTGTCTATTTCAACTTATTTCGTCCATCCGATACGAACTTTGTACTTTGCTATGTAGTTCTAACAGGAGTGTGTTACCATGCAAAAACTGTCTATTTCAACTAATTTCGTCCATCCGATACGAACTTTGTACTTTGCTATGTAGTTCTACCAGGAATGTGTTACCATGCAAAAACTGTCTATTTCAACTAATTTTGTCCATCCGATACGAACTTTGTACTTTGCTATGTAGTTCTACCAGGAGTGTGTTACCATGCAAAAACTGTCTATTTCAATTAATTTCGTCTATCCGATACGAACTATGTACTTTGCTATGTAGTTCTACCAGGAGTGTGTTACCATGCAAAAACTGTCTATTTCAACTAATTTTGTCCATCCGATACGAACTTTGTACTTTGCTATGTAGTTCTAACAGGAGTGTGTTACCATGCAAAAACTGTCTATTTCAACTAATTTTGTCCATCCGATACGAACTTTGTACTTTGCTATGTAGTTCTACCAGGAGTGTGTTACCATGCAAAAACTGTCTATTTCAACTAATTTTGTCCATCCGATACGAACTTTGTACTTTGCTATGTAGTTCTAACAGGAGTGTGTTACCATGCAAAAACTGTCTATTTCAACTAATTTAGTCCATCCGATACGAACTTTGTACTTTGCTATGTAGTTCTAACAGGAGTGTGTTACCATGCAAAAACTGTCTATTTCAACTAATTTCGTCCATCCGATACGAACTTTGTACTTTGCTATGTAGTTCTACCAGGAATGTGTTACCATGCAAAAACTGTCTATTTCAACTAATTTAGTCCATCCGATACGAACTTTGTACTTTGCTATGTAGTTCTACCAGGAGTGTGTTACCATGCAAAAACTGTCTATTTCAATTAATTTCGTCTATCCGATACGAACTATGTACTTTGCTATGTAGTTCTACCAGGAGTGTGTTACCATGCAAAAACTGTCTATTTCAACTAATTTTGTCCATCCGATACGAACTTTGTACTTTGCTATGTAGTTCTAACAGGAGTGTGTTACCATGCAAAAACTGTCTATTTCAACTAATTTAGTCCATCCGATACGAACTTTGTACTTTGCTATGTAGTTCTAACAGGAGTGTGTTACCATGCAAAAACTGTCTATTTCAACTAATTTCGTCCATCCGATACGAACTTTGTACTTTGCTATGTAGTTCTACCAGGAATGTGTTACCATGCAAAAACTGTCTATTAAAACTAATTTCGTCCATCCGATACGAACTTTGTACTTTGCTATGTAGTTCTACCAGGAGTGTGTTACCATGCAAAAACTGTCTATTTCAATTAATTTCGTCTATCCGATACGAACTTTGTACTTTGCTATGTAGTTCTAACAGGAGTGTGTTACCATGCAAAAACTGTCTATTTCAACTAATTTAGTCCATCCGATACGAACTTTGTACTTTGCTATGTAGTTCTAACAGGAGTGTGTTACCATGCAAAAACTGTCTATTTCAACTAATTTCGTCCATCCGATACGAACTTTGTACTTTGCTATGTAGTTCTACCAGGAATGTGTTACCATGCAAAAACTGTCTATTTCAACTAATTTCGTCCATCCGATACGAACTTTGTACTTTGCTATGTAGTTCTACCAGGAGTGTGTTACCATGCAAAAACTGTCTATTTCAATTAATTTCGTCTATCCGATACGAACTTTGTACTTTGCTATGTAGTTCTACCAGGAATGTGTTACAATGCAAAAACTGTCTATTTCAACTAATTTAGTCCATCCGATACGAACTTTGTACTTTGCTATGTAGTTCTACCAGGAATGTGTTACCATGCAAAAACTGTCTATTTCAACTAATTTAGTCCATCCGATACGAACTTTGTACATTGCTATGTAGTTCAACCAGGAGTGTGTTACCATGCAAAAACTGTCTATTTCAACTAATTTAGTCCATCCGATACGAACTTTGTACTTTGCTATGTAGTTCTACCAGGAGTGTGTTACCATGCAAAAACTGTCTATTTCAATCAATTTTGTCCATCCGATACGAATTTTGTACTTTGCTATGTAGTTCTACCAGGAATGTGTTACCATGCAAAAACTGTCTATTTCAACTAATTTCGTCCATCCGATACGAACTTTGTACTTTGCTATGTAGTTCTACCAGGAGTGTGTTACCATGCAAAAACTGTCTATTTCAACTAATTTTGTCCATCCGATACGAACTTTGTACTTTGCTATGTAGTTCTACCAGGAATGTGTTACCATGCAAAAACTGTCTATTTCAACTAATTTCGTCCATCCGATACGAACTTTGTACTTTGCTATGTAGTTCTACCAGGAGTGTGTTACCATGCAAAAACTGTCTATTTCAATCAATTTTGTCCATCCGATACGAATTTTGTACTTTGCTATGTAGTTCTACCAGGAATGTGTTACCATGCAAAAACTGTCTATTTCAACTAATTTAGTCCATCCGATACGAACTTTGTACATTGCTATGTAGTTCAACCAGGAGTGTGTTACCATGCAAAAACTGTCTATTTCAACTAATTTCGTCCATCCGATACGAACTTTGTACTTTGCTATGTAGTTCTAACAGGAGTGTGTTACCATGCAAAAACTGTCTATTTCAATCAATTTTGTCCATCCGATACGAACTTTGTACTTTGCTATGTAGTTCTACCAGGAGTGTGTTACCATGCAAAAACTGTCTATTTCAATTAATTTCGTCTATCCGATACGAACTTTGTACTTTGCTATGTAGTTCTACCAGGAATGTGTTACAATGCAAAAACTGTCTATTTCAACTAATTTAGTCCATCCGATACGAACTTTGTACTTTGCTATGTAGTTCTACCAGGAGTGTGTTACCATGCAAAAACTGTCTATTTCAACTAATTTCGTCCATCCGATACGAACTTTGTACTTTGCTATGTAGTTCTACCAGGAATGTGTTACCATGCAAAAACTGTCTATTTCAACTAATTTCGTCCATCCGATACGAACTTTGTACTTTGCTATGAAGTTCTACCAGGAATGAGTTTTCATGCAAAAACTGTCTATTTCAACTAAATTGATCCATCCAAAACGAACTTTGTACTTTGCTATGAAGTTCTACCAGGAATGAGTTTTCATGCAAAAACTGTCTATTTCAACTAAATTGATCCATCCGATACGAACTTTGTACTTTGCTATGAAGTTCCACCAGGAATGAGTTTTCATGCAAAAACTGTCTATTTCAATCAATTTTGTCCATCCGATACGAACTTTGTACTTTGCTATGAAGTTCTACCAGGAATGAGTTTTCATGCAAAAACTGTCTATTTCAACTAAATTGATCCATCCAAAACGAACTTTGTACTTTGCTATGAAGTTCTACCAGGAATGAGTTTTCATGCAAAAACTGTCTATTTCAACTAAATTGATCCATCCGATACGAACTTTGTACTTTGTTATGAAGTTCTACCAGGAATGAGTTTTCATGCAAAAACTGTCTTTTTAAACTAAATTGATCCATCCAAAACGAACTTTGTACTTTGCTATGAAGTTCCACCAGGAATGAGTTTTCATGCAAAAACTGTCTATTTCAACTAAATTGATCCATCCAAAACGAACTTTGAACTTTGCTATGAAGTTCCACCAGGAATGAGTTTTCATGCAAAAACTGTCTATTTCAACTTAATTCATCCATCCAAAACGAACTTTGTACTTTGCTATGAAGTTCCACCAGGAATGAGTTTTCATACAAAAACTGTCTATTTCAACTTAATTCATCCATCAAAAACGAACTTTGTACTTTGCTATGAAGTTCCACCAGGAATGAGTTTTCATGCAAAAACTGTCTATTTCAACTAAATTGATCCATCCAAAACAAACTTTGTACTTTGCTATGAAGTTCCACCAGGAATGAGTTTTCATGCAAAAACTGTCTATTTCAACTAAATTGATCCATCCAAAACGAACTTTGTACTTTGCTATGAAGTTCCACCAGGAATGAGTTTTCATGCAAAAACTGTCTATTTCAACTAAATTGATCCATCCAAAACGAACTTTGTACTTTGCTATGTAGTTCTACCAGGAATGTGTTACCATGCAAAAACTGTCTATTTCAACTAATTTCGTCCATCCGATACGAACTTTGTACTTTGCTATGTAGTTCTACCAGGAGTGTGTTACCATGCAAAAACTGTCTATTTCAATCAATTTTGTCCATCCGATACGAATTTTGTACTTTGCTATGTAGTTCTACCAGGAATGTGTTACCATGCAAAAACTGTCTATTTCAACTAATTTAGTCCATCCGATACGAACTTTGTACATTGCTATGTAGTTCAACCAGGAGTGTGTTACCATGCAAAAACTGTCTATTTCAACTAATTTCGTCCATCCGATACGAACTTTGTACTTTGCTATGTAGTTCTAACAGGAGTGTGTTACCATGCAAAAACTGTCTATTTCAATCAATTTTGTCCATCCGATACGAACTTTGTACTTTGCTATGTAGTTCTACCAGGAGTGTGTTACCATGCAAAAACTGTCTATTTCAATTAATTTCGTCTATCCGATACGAACTATGTACTTTGCTATGTAGTTCTACCAGGAGTGTGTTACCATGCAAAAACTGTCTATTTCAACTAATTTTGTCCATCCGATACGAACTTTGTACTTTGCTATGTAGTTCTAACAGGAGTGTGTTACCATGCAAAAACTGTCTATTTCAACTAATTTTGTCCATCCGATACGAACTTTGTACTTTGCTATGTAGTTCTAACAGGAGTGTGTTACCATGCAAAAACTGTCTATTTCAACTAATTTCGTCCATCCGATACGAACTTTGTACTTTGCTATGTAGTTCTACCAGGAATGTGTTACCATGCAAAAACTGTCTATTAAAACTAATTTAGTCCATCCGATACGAACTTTGTACTTTGCTATGTAGTTCTACCAGGAGTGTGTTACCATGCAAAAACTGTCTATTTCAACTAATTTTGTCCATCCGATACGAACTTTGTACTTTGCTATGTAGTTCTAACAGGAGTGTGTTACCATGCAAAAACTGTCTATTTCAACTAATTTCGTCCATCCGATACGAACTTTGTACTTTGCTATGTAGTTCTACCAGGAATGTGTTACCATGCAAAAACTGTCTATTAAAACTAATTTAGTCCATCCGATACGAACTTTGTACTTTGCTATGTAGTTCTACCAGGAGTGTGTTACCATGCAAAAACTGTCTATTTCAATTAATTTCGTCTATCCGATACGAACTTTGTACTTTGCTATGTAGTTCTAACAGGAGTGTGTTACCATGCAAAAACTGTCTATTTCAACTAATTTAGTCTATCCGATACGAACTATGTACTTTGCTATGTAGTTCTAACAGGAGTGTGTTACCATGCAAAAACTGTCTATTTCAACTAATTTCGTCCATCCGATACGAACTTTGTACTTTGCTATGTAGTTCTACCAGGAATGTGTTACCATGCAAAAACTGTCTATTTCAACTAATTTCGTCCATCCGATACGAACTTTGTACTTTGCTATGTAGTTCTACCAGGAGTGTGTTACCATGCAAAAACTGTCTATTTCAATTAATTTCGTCTATCCGATACGAACTTTGTACTTTGCTATGTAGTTCTACCAGGAATGTGTTACAATGCAAAAACTGTCTATTTCAACTAATTTAGTCCATCCGATACGAACTTTGTACTTTGCTATGTAGTTCTACCAGGAATGTGTTACCATGCAAAAACTGTCTATTTCAACTAATTTAGTCCATCCGATACGAACTTTGTACATTGCTATGTAGTTCAACCAGGAGTGTGTTACCATGCAAAAACTGTCTATTTCAACTAATTTAGTCCATCCGATACGAACTTTGTACTTTGCTATGTAGTTCTACCAGGAGTGTGTTACCATGCAAAAACTGTCTATTTCAATCAATTTTGTCCATCCGATACGAATTTTGTACTTTGCTATGTAGTTCTACCAGGAATGTGTTACCATGCAAAAACTGTCTATTTCAACTAATTTCGTCCATCCGATACGAACTTTGTACTTTGCTATGTAGTTCTACCAGGAGTGTGTTACCATGCAAAAACTGTCTATTTCAACTAATTTTGTCCATCCGATACGAACTTTGTACTTTGCTATGTAGTTCTACCAGGAATGTGTTACCATGCAAAAACTGTCTATTTCAACTAATTTCGTCCATCCGATACGAACTTTGTACTTTGCTATGTAGTTCTACCAGGAGTGTGTTACCATGCAAAAACTGTCTATTTCAATCAATTTTGTCCATCCGATACGAATTTTGTACTTTGCTATGTAGTTCTACCAGGAATGTGTTACCATGCAAAAACTGTCTATTTCAACTAATTTAGTCCATCCGATACGAACTTTGTACATTGCTATGTAGTTCAACCAGGAGTGTGTTACCATGCAAAAACTGTCTATTTCAACTAATTTCGTCCATCCGATACGAACTTTGTACTTTGCTATGTAGTTCTAACAGGAGTGTGTTACCATGCAAAAACTGTCTATTTCAATCAATTTTGTCCATCCGATACGAACTTTGTACTTTGCTATGTAGTTCTACCAGGAGTGTGTTACCATGCAAAAACTGTCTATTTCAATTAATTTCGTCTATCCGATACGAACTTTGTACTTTGCTATGTAGTTCTACCAGGAATGTGTTACAATGCAAAAACTGTCTATTTCAACTAATTTAGTCCATCCGATACGAACTTTGTACTTTGCTATGTAGTTCTACCAGGAGTGTGTTACCATGCAAAAACTGTCTATTTCAACTAATTTCGTCCATCCGATACGAACTTTGTACTTTGCTATGTAGTTCTACCAGGAATGTGTTACCATGCAAAAACTGTCTATTTCAACTAATTTCGTCCATCCGATACGAACTTTGTACTTTGCTATGAAGTTCTACCAGGAATGAGTTTTCATGCAAAAACTGTCTATTTCAACTAAATTGATCCATCCAAAACGAACTTTGTACTTTGCTATGAAGTTCTACCAGGAATGAGTTTTCATGCAAAAACTGTCTATTTCAACTAAATTGATCCATCCGATACGAACTTTGTACTTTGCTATGAAGTTCCACCAGGAATGAGTTTTCATGCAAAAACTGTCTATTTCAATCAATTTTGTCCATCCGATACGAACTTTGTACTTTGCTATGAAGTTCTACCAGGAATGAGTTTTCATGCAAAAACTGTCTATTTCAACTAAATTGATCCATCCAAAACGAACTTTGTACTTTGCTATGAAGTTCTACCAGGAATGAGTTTTCATGCAAAAACTGTCTATTTCAACTAAATTGATCCATCCGATACGAACTTTGTACTTTGTTATGAAGTTCTACCAGGAATGAGTTTTCATGCAAAAACTGTCTTTTTAAACTAAATTGATCCATCCAAAACGAACTTTGTACTTTGCTATGAAGTTCCACCAGGAATGAGTTTTCATGCAAAAACTGTCTATTTCAACTAAATTGATCCATCCAAAACGAACTTTGAACTTTGCTATGAAGTTCCACCAGGAATGAGTTTTCATGCAAAAACTGTCTATTTCAACTTAATTCATCCATCCAAAACGAACTTTGTACTTTGCTATGAAGTTCCACCAGGAATGAGTTTTTCATACAAAAACTGTCTATTTCAACTTAATTCATCCATCAAAAACGAACTTTGTACTTTGCTATGAAGTTCCACCAGGAATGAGTTTTCATGCAAAAACTGTCTATTTCAACTAAATTGATCCATCCAAAACAAACTTTGTACTTTGCTATGAAGTTCCACCAGGAATGAGTTTTCATGCAAAAACTGTCTATTTCAACTAAATTGATCCATCCAAAACGAACTTTGTACTTTGCTATGAAGTTCCACCAGGAATGAGTTTTCATGCAAAAACTGTCTATTTCAACTAACTTTGTCCATCCAAAACGAACTTTGTACTTTGCTATGAAGTTCCACCAGGAATGAGTTTTCATACAAAAACTGTCTATTTCAACTAAATTGATCCATCCAAAACGAACTTTGTACTTTGCTATGAAGTTCCACCAGGAATGAGTTTTCATGCAAAAACTGTCTATTTCAACTAAATTGATACATCCAAAACAAACTTTGTACTTTGCTATGAAGTTCCACCAGGAATGAGTTTTCATGCAAAAACTGTCTTTTTCAACTTAATTCATCCATCCAAAACGAACTTTGTACTTTGCTATGAAGTTCCACCAGGAATGAGTTTTCATGCAAAAACTGTCTATTTCAACTAACTTTGTCCATCCAAAACGAACTTTGTACTTTGCTATGAAGTTCCACCAGGAATGAGTTTTCATGCAAAAACTGTCTATTTCAACTAAATTGATCCATCCAAAACAAACTTTGTACTTTGCTATGAAGTTCCACCAGGAATGAGTTTTCATGCAAAAACTGTCTTTTTCAACTTAATTCATCCATCCAAAACGAACTTTGTACTTTGCTATGAAGTTCCACCAGGAATGAGTTTTCATGCAAAAACTGTCTATTTCAACTAACTTTGTCCATCCGCTTCGAACTTTGTACTTTGTTATGAAGTTCCACCAGGAATGAGTTTTCATACAAAAACTGTCTATTTCAACTTAATTCATCCATCCAAAACGAACTTTGTACTTTGCTATGAAGTTCCACCAGGAATGAGTTTTCATGCAAAAACTGTCTATTTCAACTAAATTGATCCATCCAAAACAAACTTTGTACTTTGCTATGAAGTTCCACCAGGAATGAGTTTTCATGCAAAAACTGTCTATTTCAACTAACTTTGTCCATCCGCTTCGAACTTTGTACTTTGTTATGAAGTTCCACCAGGAATGAGTTTTCATACAAAAACTGTCTATTTCAACTTAATTCATCCATCCAAAACGAACTTTGTACTTTGCTATGAAGTTCCACCAGGAATGAGTTTTCATGCAAAAACTGTCTATTTCAACTAAATTGATCCATCCAAAACAAACTTTGTACTTTGCTATGAAGTTCCACTAGGAATGAGTTTTCATGCAAAAACTGTCTATTTCAACTAAATTGATCCATCCAAAACGAACTTTGTACTTTGCTATGAAGTTCCACCAGGAATGAGTTTTCATACAAAAACTGTCTATTTCAACTAAATTGATCCATCCAAAACGAACTTTGTACTTTGCTATGAAGTTCCACCAGGAATGAGTTTTTATGCAAAAACTGTCTATTTCAACTAACTTTATCCATCCAAAACGAACTTTGTACTTTGCTATGAAGTTCCACCAGAAATGAATTTTCATGCAAAAACTGTCTATTTCAACTAAATTGATCCATCCAAAACAAACTTTGTACTTTGCTATGAAGTTCCACCAGGAATGAGTTTTCATGCAAAAACTGTCTATTTCAACTAAATTGATCCATCCAAAACGAACTTTGTACTTTGCTATGAAGTTCCACCAGGAATGAGTTTTCATGCAAAAACTGTCTTTTTCAACTAAATTGATCCATCCAAAACGAACTTTGTACTTTGCTATGAAGTTCCACCAGGAATGAGTTTTCATGCAAAAACTGTCTATTTCAACTAAATTGATCCATCCAAAACGAACTTTGTACTTTGCTATGAAGTTCCACCAGAAATGAATTTTCATGCAAAAACTGTCTATTTCAACTAAATTGATCCATCCAAAACAAACTTTGTACTTTGCTATGAAGTTCCACCAGGAATGAGTTTTCATACAAAAACTGTCTATTTCAACTAAATTGATCCATCCAAAACGAACTTTGTACTTTGCTATGAAGTTCCACCAGGAATGAGTTTTCATGCAAAAACTGTCTATTTCAACATAATTCATCCATCCAAAACGAACTTTGTACTTTGCTATGAAGTTCCACCAGGAATGAGTTTTCATGCAAAAACTGTCTATTTCAACTTAATTCGTCCATCCAAAACGAACTTTGTACTTTGCTATGAAGTTCCACCAGGAATGAGTTTTCATACAAAAACTGTCTATTTCAACTTAATTTGTCCATCTAAAACGAACTTTGTACTTTGCTATGAAGTTCCACCAGGAATGAGTTTGCATACAAAAACTGTCTATTTCAACTTAATTTGTCCATCTAAAACGAACTTTGTACTTTGCTATGAAGTTCCACCAGAAATGAATTTTCATACAAAAACTGTCTATTTCAACTAAATTGATCCATCCAAAACGAACTTTGTACTTTGCTATGAAGTTCCACCAGGAATGAGTTTTCATGCAAAAACTGTCTATTTCAACTTAATTCATCCATCCAAAACGAACTTTGTACTTTGCTATGAAGTTCCACCAGGAAAGAGTTTTTATGCAAAAACTGTCTATTTCAACTAACTTTGTCCATCCAAAACGAACTTTGTACTTTGCTATGAAGTTCCACCAGAAATGAATTTTCATGCAAAAACTGTCTATTTCAACTAAATTGATCCATCCAAAACGAACTTTGTACTTTGCTATGAAGTTCCACCAGGAATGAGTTTTCATGCAAAAACTGTCTATTTCAACTAACTTTGTCCATCCAAAACGAACTTTGTACTTTGCTATGAAGTTCCACCAGGAATGAGTTTTCATACAAAAACTGTCTATTTCAACTAAATTGATCCATCCAAAACGAACTTTGTACTTTGCTATGAAGTTCCACCAGGAATGAGTTTTCATACAAAAACTGTCTATTTCAACTTAATTCATCCATCCAAAACGAACTTTGTACTTTGCTATGAAGTTCCACCAGGAATGAGTTTTCATGCAAAAACTGTCTATTTCAACTAAATTGATCCATCCAAAACAAACTTTGTACTTTGCTATGAAGTTCCACCAGGAATGAGTTTTCATACAAAAACTGTCTATTTCAACTTAATTCATCCATCCAAAACGAACTTTGTACTTTGCTATGTAGTTCTACCAGGAATGTGTTACAATGCAAAAATTGTCTATTTCAACTAATTTCGTCCATCCGATACGAACTTTGTACTTTGCTATGTAGTTCTACCAGGAGTGTGTTACCATGCAAAAACTGTCTATTTCAATTAATTTCGTCTATCCGATACGAACTTTGTACTTTGCTATGTAGTTCTACCAGGAATGTGTTACAATGCAAAAACTGTCTATTTCAACTAATTTCGTCCATCCGATACGAACTTTGTACTTTGCTATGTAGTTCTACCAGGAGTGTGTTACCATGCAAAAACTGTCTATTTCAATTAATTTCGTCTATCCGATACGAACTTTGTACTTTGCTATGTAGTTCTACCAGGAATGTGTTACAATGCAAAAACTGTCTATTTCAACTAATTTAGTCCATCCGATACGCACTTTGTACTTTGCTATGTAGTTCTACCAGGAATGTGTTACCATGCAAAAACTGTCTATTTCAACTAATTTAGTCCATCCGATACGAACTTTGTACATTGCTGTGTAGTTCAACCAGGAGTGTGTTACCATGCAAAAACTGTCTATTTCAACTAATTTAGTCCATCCGATACGAACTTTGTACTTTGCTATGTAGTTCTACCAGGAATGTGTTACAATGCAAAAACTGTCTATTTCAACTAATTTCGTCCATCCGATACGAACTTTGTACTTTGCTATGTAGTTCTACCAGGAGTGTGTTACCATGCAAAAACTGTCTATTTCAATTAATTTCGTCTATCCGATACGAACTTTGTACTTTGCTATGTAGTTCTACCAGGAATGTGTTACAATGCAAAAACTGTCTATTTCAACTAATTTCGTCCATCCGATACGAACTTTGTACTTTGCTATGTAGTTCTACCAGGAGTGTGTTACCATGCAAAAACTGTCTATTTCAATTAATTTCGTCTATCCGATACGAACTTTGTACTTTGCTATGTAGTTCTACCAGGAATGTGTTACAATGCAAAAACTGTCTATTTCAACTAATTTAGTCCATCCGATACGAACTTTGTACTTTGCTATGTAGTTCTACCAGGAATGTGTTACCATGCAAAAACTGTCTATTTCAACTTATTTAGTCCATCCGATACGAACTTTGTACATTGCTATGTAGTTCAACCAGGAGTGTGTTACCATGCAAAAACTGTCTATTTCAACTAATTTAGTCCATCCGATACGAACTTTGTACTTTGCTATGTAGTTCTACCAGGAATGTGTTACCATGCAAAAACTGTCTATTTCAACTAATTTAGTCCATCCGATACGAACTTTGTACTTTGCTATGTAGTTCTACCAGGAGTGTGTTACCATGCAAAAACTGTCTATTTAAACTAATTTCGTCCATCCGATACGAACTTTGTACTTTGCTATGTAGTTCTACCAGGAGTGTGTTACCATGCAAAAACTGTCTATTTCAATCAATTTTGTCCATCCGATACGAACTTTGTACTTTGCTCTGCAGTTCTACCGGGAATATGTTACCATGCAAAAACTGTCTATTTCAACTAATTTTGTCCATCCGATACGAACTTTGTACATTGCTATGTAGTTCAACCAGGAGTGTGTTACCATGCAAAAACTGTCTATTTCAACTAATTTCGTCCATCCGATACGAACTTTGTACTTTGCTATGTAGTTCTAAGAGGAGTGTGTTACCATGCAAAAACTGTCTATTTCAACTAATTTTGTCCATCCGATACGAACTTTGTACTTTGCTATGTAGTTCTACCAGGAATGTGTTACCATGCAAAAACTGTCTATTTCAACTAATTTAGTCCATCCGATACGAACTTTGTACATTGCTATGTAGTTCAACCAGGAGTGTGTTACCATGCAAAAACTGTCTATTTCAACTAATTTTGTCCATCCGATACGAACTTTGTACTTTGCTATGTAGTTCTACCAGGAGTGTGTTACCATGCAAAAACTGTCTATATCAATCAATTTTGTCCATCCGATACGAACTTTGTACTTTGCTCTGCAGTTCTACCGGGAATATGTTACCATGCAAAAACTGTCTATTTCAACTAATTTTGTCCATCCGATACGAACTTTGTACATTGCTATGTAGTTCAACCAGGAGTGTGTTACCATGCAAAAACTGTCTATTTCAACTAATTTCGTCCATCCGATACGAACTTTGTACTTTGCTATGTAGTTCTAAGAGGAGTGTGTTACCATGCAAAAACTGTCTATTTCAACTAATTTAGTCCATCCGATACGAACTTTGTACTTTGCTATGTAGTTCTACCAGGAGTGTGTTACCATGCAAAAACTGTCTATTTCAATCAATTTTGTCCATCCGATACGAACTTTGTACTTTGCTCTGCAGTTCTACCGGGAATATGTTACCATGCAAAAACTGTCTATTTCAACTAATTTTGTCCATCCGATACGAACTTTGTACTTTGCTATGTAGTTCTAACAGGAGTGTGTTACCATGCAAAAACTGTCTATTTCAACTAAATTTGTCCATCCGATACGAACTTTGTACTTTGCTATGTAGTTCTACCAGGAGTGTGTTACCATGCAAAAACTGTCTATTTCAACTAATTTTGTCCATCCGATACGAACTTTGTACTTTGCTATGAAGTTCCACCAGGAATGAGTTTTCATACAAAAACTGTCTATTTCAACTTAATTCATCCATCCAAAACGAACTTTGTACTTTGCTATGAAGTTCCACCAGGAATGAGTTTTCATGCAAAAACTGTCTTTTTCAACTAAATTGATCCATCCAAAACAAACTTTGTACTTTGCTATGAAGTTCCACCAGGAATGAGTTTTCATGCAAAAACTGTCTTTTTCAACTTAATTCATCCATCCAAAACGAACTTTGTACTTTGCTATGAAGTTCCACCAGGAATGAGTTTTCATGCAAAAACTGTCTATTTCAACTAACTTTGTCCATCCGCTTCGAACTTTGTACTTTGTTATGAAGTTCCACCAGGAATGAGTTTTCATACAAAAACTGTCTATTTCAACTTAATTCATCCATCCAAAACGAACTTTGTACTTTGCTATGAAGTTCCACCAGGAATGAGTTTTCATGCAAAAACTGTCTATTTCAACTAACTTTGTCCATCCGCTTCGAACTTTGTACTTTGTTATGAAGTTCCACCAGGAATGAGTTTTCATACAAAAACTGTCTTTTTCAACTTAATTCATCCATCCAAAACGAACTTTGTACTTTGCTATGAAGTTCCACCAGGAATGAGTTTTCATGCAAAAACTGTCTATTTCAACTAAATTGATCCATCCAAAACAAACTTTGTACTTTGCTATGAAGTTCCACCAGGAATGAGTTTTCATGCAAAAACTGTCTATTTCAACTAAATTGATCCATCCAAAACGAACTTTGTACTTTGCTATGAAGTTCCACCAGGAATGAGTTTTCATACAAAAACTGTCTATTTCAACTAAATTGATCCATCCAAAACGAACTTTGTACTTTGCTATGAAGTTCCACCAGGAATGAGTTTTTATGCAAAAACTGTCTATTTCAACTAACTTTGTCCATCCAAAACGAACTTTGTACTTTGCTATGAAGTTCCACCAGAAATGAATTTTCATGCAAAAACTGTCTATTTCAACTAAATTGATCCATCCAAAACAAACTTTGTACTTTGCTATGAAGTTCCACCAGGAATGAGTATTCATGCAAAAACTGTCTATTTCAACTAAATTGATCCATCCAAAACGAACTTTGTACTTTGCTATGAAGTTCCACCAGGAATGAGTTTTCATGCAAAAACTGTCTATTTCAACTAAATTGATCCATCCAAAACGAACTTTGTACTTTGCTATGAAGTTCCACCAGGAATGAGTTTTCATGCAAAAACTGTCTATTTCAACTAACTTTGTCCATCCAAAACGAACTTTGTACTTTGCTATGAAGTTCCACCAGAAATGAATTTTCATGCAAAAACTGTCTATTTCAACTAAATTGATCCATCCAAAACAAACTTTGTACTTTGCTATGAAGTTCCACCAGGAATGAGTTTTCATACAAAAACTGTCTATTTCAACTAAATTGATCCATCCAAAACGAACTTTGTACTTTGCTATGAAGTTCCACCAGGAATGAGTTTTCATGCAAAAACTGTCTATTTCAACATAATTCATCCATCCAAAACGAACTTTGTACTTTGCTATGAAGTTCCACCAGGAATGAGTTTTCATACAAAAACTGTCTATTTCAACTTAATTTGTCCATCTAAAACGAACTTTGTACTTTGCTATGAAGTTCCACCAGAAATGAATTTTCATACAAAAACTGTCTATTTCAACTAAATTGATCCATCCAAAACGAACTTTGTACTTTGCTATGAAGTTCCACCAGGAATGAGTTTTCATGCAAAAACTGTCTATTTCAACTTAATTCATCCATCCAAAACGAACTTTGTACTTTGCTATGAAGTTCCACCAGGAATGAGTTTTCATGCAAAAACTGTCTATTTCAACTAAATTGATCCATCCAAAACGAACTTTGTACTTTGCTATGAAGTTCCACCAGGAATGAGTTTTCATGCAAAAACTGTCTATTTCAACTAACTTTGTCCATCCAAAACGAACTTTGTACTATGCTATGAAGTTCTACCAGGAATGAGTTTTCATGCAAAAACTGTCTGTTTCAACTAAATTGATCCATCCGATACGAACTTTGTACTTTGCTATGAAGTTCTACCAGGAATGAGTTTTCATGCAAAAACTGTCTGTTTCAACTCAATTTAACCATCCGATACGAACTTTGTACTTTGCTATGAAGTTCCACCAGGAATGAGTTTTTATGCAAAAACTGTCTATTTCAACTAACTTTGTCCATCCAAAACGAACTTTGTACTTTGCTATGAAGTTCCACCAGAAATGAATTTTCATGCAAAAACTGTCTATTTCAACTAAATTGATCCATCCAAAACGAACTTTGTACTTTGCTATGAAGTTCCACCAGGAATGAGTTTTCATGCAAAAACTGTCTATTTCAACTAACTTTGTCCATCCAAAACGAACTTTGTACTTTGCTATGAAGTTCCACCAGGAATGAGTTTTCATACAAAAACTGTCTATTTCAACTAAATTGATCCATCCAAAACGAACTTTGTACTTTGCTATGAAGTTCCACCAGGAATGAGTTTTCATACAAAAACTGTCTATTTCAACTTAATTCATCCATCCAAAACGAACTTTGTACTTTGCTATGAAGTTCCACCAGGAATGAGTTTTCATGCAAAAACTGTCTATTTCAACTAAATTGATCCATCCAAAACAAACTTTGTACTTTGCTATGAAGTTCCACCAGGAATGAGTTTTCATACAAAAACTGTCTATTTCAACTTAATTCATCCATCCAAAACGAACTTTGTACTTTGCTATGTAGTTCTACCAGGAATGTGTTACAATGCAAAAACTGTCTATTTCAACTAATTTCGTCCATCCGATACGAACTTTGTACTTTGCTATGTAGTTCTACCAGGAGTGTGTTACCATGCAAAAACTGTCTATTTCAATTAATTTCGTCTATCCGATACGAACTTTGTACTTTGCTATGTAGTTCTACCAGGAATGTGTTACAATGCAAAAACTGTCTATTTCAACTAATTTAGTCCATCCGATACGCACTTTGTACTTTGCTATGTAGTTCTACCAGGAATGTGTTACCATGCAAAAACTGTCTATTTCAACTAATTTAGTCCATCCGATACGAACTTTGTACATTGCTGTGTAGTTCAACCAGGAGTGTGTTACCATGCAAAAACTGTCTATTTCAACTAATTTAGTCCATCCGATACGAACTTTGTACTTTGCTATGTAGTTCTACCAGGAATGTGTTACAATGCAAAAACTGTCTATTTCAACTAATTTCGTCCATCCGATACGAACTTTGTACTTTGCTATGTAGTTCTACCAGGAGTGTGTTACCATGCAAAAACTGTCTATTTCAATTAATTTCGTCTATCCGATACGAACTTTGTACTTTGCTATGTAGTTCTACCAGGAATGTGTTACAATGCAAAAACTGTCTATTTCAACTAATTTCGTCCATCCGATACGAACTTTGTACTTTGCTATGTAGTTCTACCAGGAGTGTGTTACCATGCAAAAACTGTCTATTTCAATTAATTTCGTCTATCCGATACGAACTTTGTACTTTGCTATGTAGTTCTACCAGGAATGTGTTACAATGCAAAAACTGTCTATTTCAACTAATTTAGTCCATCCGATACGAACTTTGTACTTTGCTATGTAGTTCTACCAGGAATGTGTTACCATGCAAAAACTGTCTATTTCAACTTATTTAGTCCATCCGATACGAACTTTGTACATTGCTATGTAGTTCAACCAGGAGTGTGTTACCATGCAAAAACTGTCTATTTCAACTAATTTAGTCCATCCGATACGAACTTTGTACTTTGCTATGTAGTTCTACCAGGAATGTGTTACCATGCAAAAACTGTCTATTTCAACTAATTTTGTCCATCCGATACGAACTTTGTACTTTGCTATGTAGTTCAACCAGGAGTGTGTTACCATGCAAAAACTGTCTATTTCAACTAATTTTGTCCATCCGATACGAACTTTGTACTTTGCTATGTAGTTCTACCAGGAGTGTGTTACCATGCAAAAACTGTCTATTTCAATCAATTTTGTCCATCCGATACGAACTTTGTACTTTGCTCTGCAGTTCTACCGGGAATATGTTACCATGCAAAAACTGTCTATTTCAACTAATTTTGTCCATCCGATACGAACTTTGTACTTTGCTATGTAGTTCAACCAGGAGTGTGTTACCATGCAAAAACTGTCTATTTCAACTAATTTCGTCCATCCGATACGAACTTTGTACTTTGCTATGTAGTTCTAAGAGGAGTGTGTTACCATGCAAAAACTGTCTATTTCAACTAAATTTGTCCATCCGATACGAACTTTGTACTTTGCTATGTAGTTCTACCAGGAATGTGTTACCATGCAAAAACTGTCTATTTCAACTAATTTAGTCCATCCGATACGAACTTTGTACATTGCTATGTAGTTCAACCAGGAGTGTGTTACCATGCAAAAACTGTCTATTTCAACTAATTTTGTCCATCCGATACGAACTTTGTACTTTGCTATGTAGTTCTACCAGGAGTGTGTTACCATGCAAAAACTGTCTATTTCAATCAATTTTGTCCATCCGATACGAACTTTGTAATTTGCTCTGCAGTTCTACCGGGAATATGTTACCATGCAAAAACTGTCTATTTCAACTAATTTTGTCCATCCGATACGAACTTTGTACATTGCTATGTAGTTCAACCAGGAGTGTGTTACCATGCAAAAACTGTCTATTTCAACTAATTTCGTCCATCCGATACGAACTTTGTACTTTGCTATGTAGTTCTAAGAGGAGTGTGTTACCATGCAAAAACTGTCTATTTCAACTAATTTAGTCCATCCGATACGAACTTTGTACTTTGCTATGTAGTTCTACCAGGAGTGTGTTACCATGCAAAAACTGTCTATTTCAATCAATTTTGTCCATCCGATACGAACTTTGTACTTTGCTCTGCAGTTCTACCGGGAATATGTTACCATGCAAAAACTGTCTATTTCAACTAATTTTGTCCATCCGATACGAACTTTGTACTTTGCTATGTAGTTCTAACAGGAGTGTGTTACCATGCAAAAACTGTCTATTTCAACTAAATTTGTCCATCCGATACGAACTTTGTACTTTGCTATGTAGTTCTACCAGGAGTGTGTTACCATGCAAAAACTGTCTATTTCAATCAATTTTGTCCATCCGATACGAACTTTGTACTTTGCTCTGCAGTTCTACCAGGAGTGTGTTACCATGCAAAAACTGTCTATTTCAATCAATTTCGTCCATCCGATACGAACTTTGTACTTTGCTATGTAGTTCTACCAGAAGTGTGTTACCATGCAAAAACTGTCTATTTCAACTAAATTTGTCCATCCGATACGAACTTTGTACTTTGCTATGTAGTTCTACCAGGAGTGTGTTACCATGCAAAAACTGTCTATTTCAACTAATTTTGTCCATCCGATACGAACTTTGTACTTTGCTATGAAGTTCCACCAGGAATGAGTTTTCATACAAAAACTGTCTATTTCAACTTAATTCATCCATCCAAAACGAACTTTGTACTTTGCTATGTAGTTCTACCAGGAATGTGTTACCATGCAAAAACTGTCTATTTCAACTAATTTAGTCCATCCGATACGAACTTTGTACATTGCTATGTAGTTCAACCAGGAGTGTGTTACCATGCAAAAACTGTCTATTTCAACTAATTTTGTCCATCCGATACGAACTTTGTACTTTGCTATGTAGTTCTACCAGGAGTGTGTTACCATGCAAAAACTGTCTATTTCAATCAATTTTGTCCATCCGATACGAACTTTGTAATTTGCTCTGCAGTTCTACCGGGAATATGTTACCATGCAAAAACTGTCTATTTCAACTAATTTTGTCCATCCGATACGAACTTTGTACATTGCTATGTAGTTCAACCAGGAGTGTGTTACCATGCAAAAACTGTCTATTTCAACTAATTTCGTCCATCCGATACGAACTTTGTACTTTGCTATGTAGTTCTAAGAGGAGTGTGTTACCATGCAAAAACTGTCTATTTCAACTAATTTAGTCCATCCGATACGAACTTTGTACTTTGCTATGTAGTTCTACCAGGAGTGTGTTACCATGCAAAAACTGTCTATTTCAATCAATTTTGTCCATCCGATACGAACTTTGTACTTTGCTCTGCAGTTCTACCGGGAATATGTTACCATGCAAAAACTGTCTATTTCAACTAATTTTGTCCATCCGATACGAACTTTGTACTTTGCTATGTAGTTCTACCAGAAGTGTGTTACCATGCAAAAACTGTCTATTTCAACTAAATTTGTCCATCCGATACGAACTTTGTACTTTGCTATGTAGTTCTACCAGGAGTGTGTTACCATGCAAAAACTGTCTATTTCAATCAATTTTGTCCATCCGATACGAACTTTGTACTTTGCTCTGCAGTTCTACCAGGAGTGTGTTACCATGCAAAAACTGTCTATTTCAATCAATTTCGTCCATCCGATACGAACTTTGTACTTTGCTATGTAGTTCTACCAGAAGTGTGTTACCATGCAAAAACTGTCTATTTCAACTAAATTTGTCCATCCGATACGAACTTTGTACTTTGCTATGTAGTTCTACCAGGAGTGTGTTACCATGCAAAAACTGTCTATTTCAACTAATTTTGTCCATCCGATACGAACTTTGTACTTTGCTATGAAGTTCCACCAGGAATGAGTTTTCATACAAAAACTGTCTATTTCAACTTAATTCATCCATCCAAAACGAACTTTGTACTTTGCTATGTAGTTCTACCAGGAGTGTGTTACCATGCAAAAACTGTCTATTTCAATCAATTTTGTCCATCCGATACGAACTTTGTACTTTGCTCTGCAGTTCTACCGGGAATATGTTACCATGCAAAAACTGTCTATTTCAACTAATTTTGTCCATCCGATACGAACTTTGTACTTTGCTATGTAGTTCTAAGAGGAGTGTGTTACCATGCAAAAACTGTCTATTTCAATCAATTTCGTCCATCCGATACGAACTTTGTACTTTGCTATGTAGTTCTACCAGGAGTGTGTTACCATGCAAAAACTGTCTATTTCAACTAAATTTGTCCATCCGATACGAACTTTGTACTTTGCTATGTAGTTCTACCAGGAGTGTGTTACCATGCAAAAACTGTCTATTTCAACTAATTTTGTCCATCCGATACGAACTTTGTACTTTGCTATGAAGTTCCACCAGGAATGAGTTTTCATACAAAAACTGTCTATTTCAACTAATTTAGTCCATCCGATACGAACTTTGTACTTTGCTATGTAGTTCTACCAGGAGTGTGTTACCATGCAAAAACTGTCTATTTCAATCAATTTTGTCCATCCGATACGAACTTTGTACTTTGCTCTGCAGTTCTACCGGGAATATGTTACCATGCAAAAACTGTCTATTTCAACTAATTT
Source organism: Anopheles moucheti (assembly GCF_943734755.1). NCBI lineage: Eukaryota > Metazoa > Arthropoda > Insecta > Diptera > Culicidae > Anopheles > Anopheles moucheti. The sequence continues at coordinate 174,158 of NW_026453670.1, forward strand.
TGTCCATCCGATACGAACTTTGTACTTTGCTATGTAGTTCTAAGAGGAGTGTGTTACCATGCAAAAACTGTCTATTTCAATCAATTTTGTCCATCCGATACGAACTTTGTACTTTGCTCTGCAGTTCTACCAGGAGTGTGTTACCATGCAAAAACTGTCTATTTCAATCAATTTCGTCCATCCGATACGAACTTTGTACTTTGCTATGTAGTTCTACCAGGAGTGTGTTACCATGCAAAAACTGTCTATTTCAACTAATTTTGTCCATCCGATACGAACTTTGTACTTTGCTATGTAGTTCTACCAGGAGTGTGTTACCATGCAAAAACTGTCTATTTCAATCAATTTCGTCCATCCGATACGAACTTTGTACTTTGCTCTGTAGTTCTACCAGGAGTGTGTTACCATGCAAAAACTGTCTATTTCAACTAAATTTGTCCATCCGATACGAACTTTGTACTTTGCTATGTAGTTCTACCAGGAGTGTGTTACCATGCAAAAACTGTCTATTTCAACTAATTTTGTCCATCCGATACGAACTTTGTACTTTGCTATGAAGTTCCACCAGGAATGAGTTTTCATACAAAAACTGTCTATTTCAACTTAATTCATCCATCCAAAACGAACTTTGTACTTTGCTATGAAGTTCCACCAGGAATGAGTTTTCATGCAAAAACTGTCTATTTCAACTAAATTGATCCATCCAAAACAAACTTTGTACTTTGCTATGAAGTTCCACCAGGAATGAGTTTTCATGCAAAAACTGTCTATTTCAACTAACTTTGTCCATCCGCTTCGAACTTTGTACCTTGTTATGAAGTTCCACTAGGAATGAGTTTTCATACAAAAACTGTCTATTTCAACTTAATTCATCCATCCAAAACGAATTTTGTACTTTGCTATGAAGTTCCACCAGGAATGAGTTTTCATGCAAAAACTGTCTATTTCAACTAAATTGATCCATCCAAAACAAACTTTGTACTTTGCTATGAAGTTCCACCAGGAATGAGTTTTCATACAAAAACTGTCTATTTCAACTAAATTGATCCATCCAAAACGAACTTTGTACTTTGCTATGAAGTTCCACCAGGAATGAGTTTTCATACAAAAACTGTCTATTTCAACTAAATTGATCCATCCAAAACGAACTTTGTACTTTGCTATGAAGTTCCACCAGGAATGAGTTTTTATGCAAAAACTGTCTATTTCAACTAACTTTGTCCATCCAAAACGAACTTTGTACTTTGCTATGAAGTTCCACCAGGAATGAGTTTTCATGCAAAAACTGTCTTTTTTAACCCTTTCCGTTCATACAAACACTAACTTTGTACTTTGCTATGCAGTTCCACCAGGAATGAGTTTTCATGCAAAAACTGTCTATTTTAACCCTTTCCGTTCATACAAACACTAACTTTGTACTTTGCTATGCAGTTCCACCAGGAATGAGTTTTCATGCAAAAACTGTCTATTTTAACCCTTTCCGTTCATACAAACACTAACTTTGTACTTTGCTATGAAGTTCCACCAGGAATGAGTTTGCATGCAAAAACTGTCTTTTTTAACCCTTTCCGTTCATACAAACACTAACTTTGTACTTTGCTATGCAGTTCCACCAGGAATGAGTTTTCATGCAAAAACTGTCTATTTCAACTAAATTGATCCATCCAAAACGAACTTTGTACTTTGCTATGAAGTTCCACCAGGAATGAGTTTTCATGCAAAAACTGTCTATTTTAACCCTTTCCGTTCATACAAACACTAACTTTGTACTTTGCTATGAAGTTCCACCAGGAATGAGTTTTCATGCAAAAACTGTCTATTTTAACCCTTTCCGTTCATACAAACACTAACTTTGTACTTTGCTATGCAGTTCCACCAGGAATGAGTTTTCATGCAAAAACTGTCTATTTTAACCCTTTCCGTTCATACAAACACTAACTTTGTACTTTGCTATGCAGTTCCACCAGGAATGAGTTTTCATGCAAAAACTGTCTATTTTAACCCTTTCCGTTCATACAAACACTAACTTTGTACTTTGCTATGCAGTTCCACCAGGAATGAGTTTTCATGCAAAAACTGTCTATTTCAACTAAATTGATCCATCCAAAACGAACTTTGTACTTTGCTATGAAGTTCCACCAGGAATGAGTTTTCATGCAAAAACTGTCTTTTTTAACCCTTTCCGTTCATACAAACACTAACTTTGTACTTTGCTATGCAGTTCCACCAGGAATGAGTTTTCATGCAAAAACTGTCTATTTTAACCCTTTCCGTTCATACAAACACTAACTTTGTACTTTGCTATGAAGTTCCACCAGGAATGAGTTTGCATGCAAAAACTGTCTTTTTTAACCCTTTCCGTTCATACAAACACTAACTTTGTACTTTGCTATGCAGTTCCACCAGGAATGAGTTTTCATGCAAAAACTGTCTATTTTAACCCTTTCCGTTCATACAAACACTAACTTTGTACTTTGCTATGCAGTTCCACCAGGAATGAGTTTTCATGCAAAAACTGTCTATTTCAACTAACTTTGTCCATCCAAAACGAACTTTGTACTTTGCTATGAAGTTCCACCAGGAATGAGTTTTCATACAAAAACTGTCTATTTCAACTAAATTGATCCATCCAAAACGAACTTTGTACTTTGCTATGAAGTTCCACCAGGAATGAGTTTTCGTGCAAAAACTGTCTATTTCAACTAAATTGATCCATCCAAAACGAACTTTGTACTTTGCTATGAAGTTCCACCAGGAATGAGTTTTCATGCAAAAACTGTCTTTTTTAACCCTTTCCGTTCATACAAACACTAACTTTGTACTTTGCTATGCAGTTCCACCAGGAATGAGTTTTCATGCAAAAACTGTCTATTTCAACTAAATTGATCCATCCAAAACGAACTTTGTACTTTGCTATGAAGTTCCACCAGGAATGAGTTTTCATGCAAAAACTGTCTTTTTTAACCCTTTCCGTTCATACAAACACTAACTTTGTACTTTGCTATGCAGTTCCACCAGGAATGAGTTTTCATGCAAAAACTGTCTATTTTAACCCTTTCCGTTCATACAAACACTAACTTTGTACTTTGCTATGCAGTTCCACCAGGAATGAGTTTGCATGCAAAAACTGTCTATTTCAACTAAATTGATCCATCCAAAACGAACTTTGTACTTTGCTATGAAGTTCCACCAGGAATGAGTTTTCATGCAAAAACTGTCTATTTCAACTAAATTGATCCATCCAAAACGAACTTTGTACTTTGCTATGAAGTTCCACCAGGAATGAGTTTTCATGCAAAAACTGTCTTTTTTAACCCTTTCCGTTCATACAAACACTAACTTTGTACTTTGCTATGCAGTTCCACCAGGAATGAGTTTTCATGCAAAAACTGTCTATTTCAACTAAATTGATCCATCCAAAACGAACTTTGTACTTTGCTATGAAGTTCCACCAGGAATGAGTTTTCATGCAAAAACTGTCTATTTCAACTAAATTGATCCATCCAAAACGAACTTTGTACTTTGCTATGAAGTTCCACCAGGAATGAGTTTTCATGCAAAAACTGTCTTTTTTAACCCTTTCCGTTCATACAAACACTAACTTTGTACTTTGCTATGCAGTTCCACCAGGAATGAGTTTTCATGCAAAAACTGTCTATTTCAACTAAATTGATCCATCCAAAACGAACTTTGTACTTTGCTATGAAGTTCCACCAGGAATGAGTTTTCATGCAAAAACTGTCTATTTTAACCCTTTCCGTTCATACAAACACTAACTTTGTACTTTGCTATGCAGTTCCACCAGGAATGAGTTTTCATGCAAAAACTGTCTATTTTAACCCTTTCCGTTCATACAAACACTAACTTTGTACTTTGCTATGCAGTTCCACCAGGAATGAGTTTTCATGCAAATCTGTCTATTTCAACTAAATTGATCCATCCAAAACGAACTTTGTACTTTGCTATGAAGTTCTACCAGGAATGAGTTTTCATGCAAAAACTGTCTATTTTAACCCTTTCCGTTCATACAAACACTAACTTTGTACTTTGCTATGCAGTTCCACCAGGAATGAGTTTGCATGCAAAAACTGTCTATTTCAACTAAATTGATCCATCCAAAACGAACTTTGTACTTTGCTATGAAGTTCTACCAGGAATGAGTTTGCATGCAAAAACTGTCTATTTCAACTAAATTGATCCATCCAAAACAAACTTTGTACTTTGCTATGAAGTTCTACCAGGAATGAGTTTTCATGCAAAAACTGTCTATTTCAACCCTTTCCGTTCATACAAACACTAACTTTGTACTTTGCTATGCAGTTCCACCAGGAATGAGTTTGCATGCAAAAACTGTCTATTTCAACTAAATTGATCCATCCAAAACAAACTTTGTACTTTGCTATGAAGTTCTACCAGGAATGAGTTTTCATGCAAAAACTGTCTATTTTAACCCTTTCCGTTCATACAAACACTAACTTTGTACTTTGCTATGCAGTTCCACCAGGAATGAGTTTGCATGCAAAAACTGTCTATTTCAACTAAATTGATCCATCCAAAACGAACTTTGTACTTTGCTATGAAGTTCTACCAGGAATGAGTTTTCATGCAAAAACTGTCTATTTCAACTAAATTGATCCATCCAAAACGAACTTTGTACTTTGCTATGAAGTTCTACCAGGAATGAGTTTTCATGCAAAAACTGTCTATTTCAACTAATTTGATCCATCCGATACGAACTTTGTACTTTGCTATGAAGTTCCACCAGGAATGAGTTTTCATACAAAAACTGTCTATTTCAACTAAATTGATCCATCCAAAACGAACTTTGTACTTTGCTATGAAGTTCCACCAGGAATGAGTTTTCATGCAAAAACTGTCTATTTCAACTAATTTGATCCATCCGATACGAACTTTGTACTTTGCTATGAAGTTCTACCAGGAATGAGTTTTCATGCAAAAACTGTCTATTTCAACTAAATTGATCCATCCAAAACGAACTTTGTACTTTGCTATGAAGTTCCACCAGGAATGAGTTTTCATGCAAAAACTGTCCACCAGGTTCAAAATGCAAAAACTGTCCAGAAGTTCCACCAGGAATGAGTTTTCATGCAAAAACTGTCTATTTCAACTAAATTGATCCATCCAAAACGAACTTTGTACTTTGCTATGAAGTTCCACCAGGAATGAATTTTCATGCAAAAACTGTCTATTTCAACTAATTTGATCCATCCGATACGAACTTTGTACTTTGCTATGAAGTTCCACCAGGAATGAGTTTTCATACAAAAACTGTCTATTTCAACTAAATTGATCCATCCAAAACGAACTTTGTACTTTGCTGTGAAGTTCCACCAGGAATGAGTTTTCATGCAAAAACTGTCTATTTCAACTAAATTGATCCATCCAAAACGAACTTTGTACTTTGCTATGAAGTTCCACCAGGAATGAGTTTTCATGCAAAAACTGTCTATTTCAACTAAATTGATCCATCCAAAACGAACTTTGTACTTTGCTATGAAGTTCCACCAGGAATGAGTTTTCATGCAAAAACTGTCTATTTCAACTAAATTGATCCATCCAAAACGAACTTTGTACTTTGCTATGAAGTTCCACCAGGAATGAGTTTTCATGCAAAAACTGTCTATTTCAACTAATTTGATCCATCCGATACGAACTTTGTACTTTGCTATGAAGTTCCACCAGGAATGAGTTTTCATGCAAAAACTGTCTATTTCAACTAAATTGATCCATCCAAAACGAACTTTGTACTTTGCTATGAAGTTCTACCAGGAATGAGTTTTCATGCAAAAACTGTCTATTTCAACTAAATTGATCCATCCAAAACGAACTTTGTACTTTGCTATGAAGTTCTACCAGGAATGAGTTTTCATGCAAAAACTGTCCACCAGGTTCAAAATGCAAAAACTGTCCAGAAGTTCCACCAGGAATGAGTTTTCATGCAAAAACTGTCTATTTCAACTAAATTGATCCATCCAAAACGAACTTTGTACTTTGCTATGAAGTTCCACCAGGAATGAATTTTCATGCAAAATCTGTCTATTTCAACTAATTTGATCCATCCGATACGAACTTTGTACTTTGCTATGAAGTTCTACCAGGAATGAGTTTTCATGCAAAAACTGTCTATTTCAACTAAATTGATCCATCCAAAACGAACTTTGTACTTTGCTATGAAGTTCTACCAGGAATGAGTTTTCATGCAAAAACTGTCTATTTCAACTAAATTGATCCATCCAAAACGAACTTTGTACTTTGCTATGAAGTTCCACCAGGAATGAGTTTTCATGCAAAAACTGTCCACCAGGTTCAAAATGCAAAAACTGTCCAGAAGTTCCACCAGGAATGAGTTTTCATGCAAAAACTGTCTATTTCAACTAAATTGATCCATCCAAAACGAACTTTGTACTTTGCTATGAAGTTCTACCAGGAATGAGTTTTCATGCAAAAACTGTCTATTTCAACTAAATTGATCCATCCAAAACGAACTTTGTACTTTGCTATGAAGTTCCACCAGGAATGAATTTTCATGCAAAATCTGTCTATTTCAACTAATTTGATCCATCCGATACGAACTTTGTACTTTGCTATGAAGTTCTACCAGGAATGAGTTTTCATGCAAAAACTGTCTATTTCAACTAAATTGATCCATCCAAAACGAACTTTGTACTTTGCTATGAAGTTCTACCAGGAATGAGTTTTCATGCAAAAACTGTCCACCAGGTTCAAAATGCAAAAACTGTCCAGAAGTTCCACCAGGAATGAGTTTTCATGCAAAAACTGTCTATTTCAACTAAATTGATCCATCCAAAACGAACTTTGTACTTTGCTGTGAAGTTCCACCAGGAATGAGTTTTCATGCAAAAACTGTCTATTTCAACTAAATTGATCCATCCAAAACGAACTTTGTACTTTGCTATGAAGTTCCACCAGGAATGAGTTTTCATGCAAAAACTGTCTATTTCAACTAATTTGATCCATCCGATACGAACTTTGTACTTTGCTATGAAGTTCCACCAGGAATGAGTTTTCATACAAAAACTGTCTATTTCAACTAAATTGATCCATCCAAAACGAACTTTGTACTTTGCTATGAAGTTCTACCAGGAATGAGTTTTCATGCAAAAACTGTCTATTTCAACTAAATTGATCCATCCAAAACGAACTTTGTACTTTGCTATGAAGTTCTACCAGGAATGAGTTTTCATGCAAAAACTGTCCACCAGGTTCAAAATGCAAAAACTGTCCAGAAGTTCCACCAGGAATGAGTTTTCATGCAAAAACTGTCTATTTCAACTAAATTGATCCATCCGATACGAACTTTGTACTTTGCTATGAAGTTCCACCAGGAATGAGTTTTCATGCAAAAACTGTCCACCAGGTTCAAAATGCAAAAACTGTCCAGAAGTTCCACCAGGAATGAATTTTCATGCAAAAACTGTCTATTTCAACTAATTTGATCCATCCGATACGAACTTTGTACTTTGCTATGAAGTTCCACCAGGAATGAGTTTTCATGCAAAAACTGTCCACCAGGTTCAAAATGCAAAAACTGTCCAGAAGTTCCACCAGGAATGAGTTTTCATGCAAAAACTGTCTATTTCAACTAATTTGATCCATCCGATACGAACTTTGTACTTTGCTATGAAGTTCCACCAGGAATGAGTTTTCATGCAAAAACTGTCTATTTCAACTAAATTGATCCATCCAAAACGAACTTTGTACTTTGCTATGAAGTTCTACCAGGAATGAGTTTTCATGAAAAAACTGTCTATTTCAACTTAATTGATCCATCCGATACGAACTTTGTACTTTGCTATGAAGTTCTACCAGGAATGAGTTTTCATGCAAAAACTGTCTATTTCAACTGAATTGATCCATCCAAAACGAACTTTGTACTTTGCTATGAAGTTCTACCAGGAATGAGTTTTCATGCAAAAACTGTCTATTTCAACTAAATTGATCCATCCTAAACGAACTTTGTACTTTGCTATGAAGTTCCACCAGGAATGAGTTTTCATGCAAAAACTGTCTATTTCAACTAAATTGATCCATCCAAAACGAACTTTGTACTTTGCTATGAAGTTCCACCAGGAATGAGTTTTCATGCAAAAACTGTCTATTTCAACTAATTTGATCCATCTGATACGAACTTTGTACTTTGCTATGAAGTTCTACCAGGAATGAGTTTTCATGCAAAAACTATCTATTTCAACTAAATTGATCCATCCGATACGAACTTTGTACTTTGCTATGAAGTTCTACCAGGAATGAGTTTTCATGCAAAAACTGTCTATTTCAACTTAATTCGTCCATCCAAAACGAACTTTGTACTTTGCTATGAAGTTCCACCAGGAATGAGTTTTCATGCAAAAACTGTCTATTTCAACTTAATTCGTCCATCCGATACGAACTTTGTACTTTGCTACGAAGTTCCACCAGGAATGAGTTTTCATGCAAAAACTGTCTATTTCAACTAAATTGATCCATCCGATACGAACTTTGTACTTTGCTATGAAGTTCTACCAGGAATGAGTTTTCATGCAAAAACTGTCTATTTCAACTAAATTGATCCATCCTCAACGAACTTTGTACTTTGCTATGAAGTTCCACCAGGAATGAGTTTTCATGCAAAAACTGTCTATTTCAACTACATTGATCCATCCGATACGAACTTTGTACTTTGCTATGAAGTTCTACCAGGAATGAGTTTTCATGCAAAAACTGTCCACCAGGTTCAAAATGCAAAAACTGTCCAGAAGTTCCACCAGGAATGAGTTTTCATGCAAAAACTGTCTATTTCAACTAAATTGATCCATCCAAAACGAACTTTGTACTTTGCTATGAAGTTCCACCAGGAATGAGTTTTCATGCAAAAACTATCTATTTCAACTAAATTGATCCATCCGATACGAACTTTGTACTTTGCTATGAAGTTCCACCAGGAATGAGTTTTCATGCAAAAACTGTCCACCAGGTTCAAAATGCAAAAACTGTCCAGAAGTTCCACCAGGAATGAGTTTTCATGCAAAAACTGTCTATTTCAACTAATTTGATCCATCCGATACGAACTTTGTACTTAGCTATGAAGTTCCACCAGGAATGAGTTTTCATGCAAAAACTGTCTATTTCAACTAAATTGATCCATCCAAAACGAACTTTGTACTTTGCTATGAAGATCTACCAGGAATGAGTTTTCATGAAAAAACTGTCTATTTCAACTAAATTGATCCATCCAAAACGAACTTTGTACTTTGCTATGAAGTTCTACCAGGAATGAGTTTTCATGCAAAAACTGTCTATTTCAACTGAATTGATCCATCCAAAACGAACTTTGTACTTTGCTATGAAGTTCTACCAGGAATGAGTTTTCATGCAAAAACTGTCTATTTCAACTAAATTGATCCATCCTAAACGAACTTTGTACTTTGCTATGAAGTTCCACAAGGAATGAGTTTTCATGCAAAAACTGTCTATTTCAACTAAATTGATCCATCCAAAACGAACTTTGTACTTTGCTATGAAGTTCCACCAGGAATGAGTTTTTATGCAAAAACTGTCTATTTCAACTAATTTGATCCATCTGATACGAACTTTGTACTTTGCTATGAAGTTCTACCAGGAATGAGTTTTCATGCAAAAACTATCTATTTCAACTAAATTGATCCATCCGATACGAACTTTGTACTTTGCTATGAAGTTCTACCAGGAATGAGTTTTCATGCAAAAACTGTCTATTTCAACTTAATTCGTCCATCCAAAACGAACTTTGTACTTTGCTATGAAGTTCCACCAGGAATGAGTTTTCATGCAAAAACTGTCTATTTCAACTAATTTGATCCATCTGATACGAACTTTGTACTTTGCTATGAAGTTCCACCAGGAATGAGTTTTCATGCAAAAACTGTCTATTTCAACTTAATTCGTCCATCCGATACGAACTTTGTACTTTGCTACGAAGTTCCACCAGGAATGAGTTTTCATGCAAAAACTGTCTATTTCAACTTAATTCATCCATCCAAAACGAACTTTGTACTTTGCTATGAAGTTCTACCAGGAATGAGTTTTCATGCAAAAACTGTCTATTTCAACTAAATTGATCCATCCTAAACGAACTTTGTACTTTGCTATGAAATTCCACCAGGAATGAGTTTTCATGCAAAAACTGTCTATTTCAACTAAATTGATCCATCCGATACGAACTTTGTACTTTGCTATGAAGTTCCACCAGGAATGAGTTTTCATGCAAAAACTGTCCACCAGGTTCAAAATGCAAAAACTGTCCAGAAGTTCCACCAGGAATGAGTTTTCATGCAAAAACTGTCTATTTCAACTAATTTGATCCATCCGATACGAACTTTGTACTTTGCTATGAAGTTCCACCAGGAATGAGTTTTCATGCAAAAACTGTCCACCAGGTTCAAAATGCAAAAACTGTCCAGAAGTTCCACCAGGAATGAGTTTTCATGCAAAAACTGTCTATTTCAACTAAATTGATCCATCCGATACGAACTTTGTACTTTGCTATGAAGTTCCACCAGGAATGAGTTTTCATGCAAAAACTGTCTATTTCAACTAAATTGATCCATCCGATACGAACTTTGTACTTTGCTATGAAGTTCTACCAGGAATGAGTTTTCATGCAAAACCTGTCTATTTCAACTAATTTGATCCATCCGATTCGAACTTTGTACTTTGCTATGAAGTTCCACCAGGAATGAGTTTTCATGCAAAAACTGTCTATTTCAACTAAATTGATCCATCCGATACGAACTTTGTACTTTGCTATGAAGTTCTACCAGGAATGAGTTTTCATGCAAAACCTGTCTATTTCAACTAAATTGATCCATCCAAAACGAACTTTGTACTTTGCTATGAAGTTCCACCAGGAATGAGTTTTCATGCAAATCTGTCTATTTCAACTAATTTGATCCATCCGATACGAACTTTGTACTTTGCTATGAAGTTCCACCAGGAATGAGTTTTCATGCAAAAACTGTCCACCAGGTTCAAAATGCAAAAACTGTCCAGAAGTTCCACCAGGAATGAGTTTTCATGCAAAAACTGTCTATTTCAACTAAATTGATCCATCCAAAACGAACTTTGTACTTTGCTATGAAGTTCCACCAGGAATGAGTTTTCATGCAAAAACTGTCCACCAGGTTCAAAATGCAAAAACTGTCCAGAAGTTCCACCAGGAATGAGTTTTCATGCAAAAACTGTCTATTTCAACTAAATTGATCCATCCAAAACGAACTTTGTACTTTGCTATGAAGTTCCACCAGGAATGAGTTTTCATGCAAAAACTGTCCACCAGGTTCAAAATGCAAAAACTGTCCAGAAGTTCCACCAGGAATGAGTTTTCATGCAAAAACTGTCTATTTCAACTAAATTGATCCATCCAAAACGAACTTTGTACTTTGCTATGAAGTTCCACCAGGAATGAGTTTTCATGCAATACCTGTCTATTTCAACTAATTTGATCCATCCGATACGAACTTTGTACTTTGCTATGAAGTTCCACCAGGAATGAGTTTTCATGCAAAAACTGTCTATTTCAACTAAATTGATCCATCCGATACGAACTTTGTACTTTGCTATGAAGTTCTACCAGGAATGAGTTTTCATGCAAAACCTGTCTATTTCAACTAAATTGATCCATCCAAAACGAACTTTGTACTTTGCTATGAAGTTCCACCAGGAATGAGTTTTCATGCAAAAACTGTCCACCAGGTTCAAAATGCAAAAACTGTCCAGAAGTTCCACCAGGAATGAGTTTTCATGCAAAAACTGTCTATTTCAACTAAATTGATCCATCCAAAACGAACTTTGTACTTTGCTATGAAGTTCCACCAGGAATGAGTTTTCATGCAAAAACTGTCCACCAGGTTCAAAATGCAAAAACTGTCCAGAAGTTCCACCAGGAATGAGTTTTCATGCAAAAACTGTCTATTTCAACTAAATTGATCCATCCAAAACGAACTTTGTACTTTGCTATGAAGTTCTACCAGGAATGAGTTTTCATGCAAAACCTGTCTATTTCAACTAATTTGATCCATCCGATACGAACTTTGTACTTTGCTATGAAGTTCCACCAGGAATGAGTTTTCATGCAAAAACTGTCCACCAGGTTCAAAATGCAAAAACTGTCCAGAAGTTCCACCAGGAATGAGTTTTCATGCAAAAACTGTCTATTTCAACTAAATTGATCCATCCAAAACGAACTTTGTACTTTGCTATGAAGTTCCACCAGGAATGAGTTTTCATGCAAAAACTGTCCACCAGGTTCAAAATGCAAAAACTGTCCAGAAGTTCCACCAGGAATGAGTTTTCATGCAAAAACTGTCTATTTCAACTAAATTGATCCATCCAAAACGAACTTTGTACTTTGCTATGAAGTTCCACCAGGAATGAGTTTTCATGCAAAAACTGTCTATTTCAACTTAATTCATCCATCCAAAACGAACTTTGTACTTTGCTATGAAGTTCTACCAGGAATGAGTTTCCATGCAAAAACTGTCTATTTCAACTAAATTGATCCATCCGATACGAACTTTGTACTTTGCTATGAAATTTCACCAGGAATGAGTTTCCATGCAAAAACTGTCTATTTCAACTAAATTGATCCATCCGATACGAACTTTGTACTTTGCTATGAAGTTTCACCAGGAATGAGTTTTCATGCAAAAACTGTCTATTTCAACTAAATTGATCCATCCGATACGAACTTTGTACTTTGCTATGAAGTTTCACCAGGAATGAGTTTTCATGCAAAAACTGTCTATTTCAACTAAATTGATCCATCCAAAACGAACTTTGTACTTTGCTATGAAGTTTCACCAGGAATGAGTTTTCATGCAAAAACTGTCTATTTCAACTTAATTCGTCCATCCGATACGAACTTTGTACTTTGCTATGAAGTTCCACCAGGAATGAGTTTTCATGCAAAAACTGTCTATTTCAACTAAATTGATCCATCCGATACGAACTTTGTACTTTGCTATGAAGTTCCACCAGGAATGAGTTTTCATGCAAAAACTGTCTATTTCAACTAAATTGATCCATCCGATACGAACTTTGTACTTTGCTATGAAGTTCCACCAGGAATGAGTTTTCATGCAAAAACTGTCTATTTCAACTAAATTGATCCATCCGATACGAACTTTGTACTTTGCTATGAAGTTCCACCAGGAATGAGTTTTCATGCAAAAACTGTCTATTTCAACTAAATTGATCCATCCGATACGAACTTTGTACTTTGCTATGAAGTTCCACCAGGAATGAGTTTTCATGCAAAAACTGTCTATTTCAACTAAATTGATCCATCCGATACGAACTTTGTACTTTGCTATGAAGTTCCACCAGGAATGAGTTTTCATACAAAAACTGTCTTTTTCAACTAAATTGATCCATCCGATACGAACTTTGTACTTTGCTATGAAGTTCCACCAGGAATGAGTTTTCATGCAAAAACTGTCTATTTCAACTAAATTGATCCATCCGATACGAACTTTGTACTTTGCTATGAAGTTCCACCAGGAATGAGTTTTCATGCAAAAACTGTCTATTTCAACTAAATTGATCCATCCAAACCGAACTTTGTACTTTGCTATGAAGTTCCACCAGGAATGAGTTTTCATGCAAAAACTGTCTATTTCAACTAAATTGATCCATCCGATACGAACTTTGTACTTTGCTATGAAGTTCTACCAGGAATGAGTTTTCATGCAAAAACTGTCTATTTCAACTAAATTGATCCATCCGATACGAACTTTGTACTTTGCTATGAAGTTCCACCAGGAATGAGTTTTCATACAAAAACTGTCTATTTCAACTAAATTGATCCATCCGATACGAACTTTGTACTTTGCTATGAAGTTCTACCAGGAATGAGTTTTCATGCAAAAACTGTCTTTTTCAACTAAATTGATCCATCCGATACGAACTTTGTACTTTGCTATGAAGTTCCACCAGGAATGAGTTTTCATGCAAAAACTGTCTATTTCAACTAAATTGATCCATCCGATACGAACTTTGTACTTTGCTATGAAGTTCTACCAGGAATGAGTTTTCATGCAAAAACTGTCTATTTCAACTAAATTGATCCATCCGATACGAACTTTGTACTTTGCTATGAAGTTCCACCAGGAATGAGTTTTCATACAAAAACTGTCTATTTCAACTTAATTCATCCATCCAAAACGAACTTTGTACTTTGCTATGAAGTTCCACCAGGAATGAGTTTTCATGCAAAAACTGTCTATTTCAACTAAATTGATCCATCCAAAACGAACTTTGTACTTTGCTATGAAGTTCCACCAGGAATGAGTTTTCATGCAAAAACTGTCTATTTCAACTAAATTGATCCATCCGATACGAACTTTGTACTTTGCTATGAAGTTCTACCAGGAATGAGTTTTCATGCAAAAACTGTCTTTTTCAACTAAATTGATCCATCCGATACGAACTTTGTACTTTGCTATGAAGTTCCACCAGGAATGAGTTTTCATGCGAAAACTGTCTATTTCAACTAAATTGATCCATCCGATACGAACTTTGTACTTTGCTATGAAGTTCTACCAGGAATGAGTTTTCATGCAAAAACTGTCTATTTCAACTAAATTGATCCATCCGATACGAACTTTGTACTTTGCTATGAAGTTCTACCAGGAATGAGTTTTCATGCAAAAACTGTCTATTTCAACTAAATTGATCCATCCAAACCGAACTTTGTACTTTGCTATGAAGTTCCACCAGGAATGAGTTTTCATGCAAAAACTGTCTATTTCAACTAAATTGATCCATCCGATACGAACTTTGTACTTTGCTATGAAGTTCCACCAGGAATGAGTTTTCATGCAAAAACTGTCTATTTCAACTAAATTGATCCATCCGATACGAACTTTGTACTTTGCTATGATGTTCTACCAGGAATGAGTTTTCATGCAAAAACTGTCTATTTCAACTAAATTGATCCATCCGATACGAACTTTGTACTTTGCTATGAAGTTCCACCAGGAATGAGTTTTCATGCAAAAACTGTCTATTTCAACTAAATTGATCCATCCGATACGAACTTTGTACTTTGCTATGAAGTTCCACCAGGAATGAGTTTTCATGCAAAAACTGTCTTTTTCAACTAAATTGATGCATCCGATACGAACTTTGTACTTTGCTATGAAGTTCTACCAGGAATGAGTTTTCATGCAAAAACTGTCTTTTTCAACTAAATTGATCCATCCGATACGAACTTTGTACTTTGCTATGAAGTTCCACCAGGAATGAGTTTTCATGCAAAAACTGTCTATTTCAACTAAATTGATCCATCCGATACGAACTTTGTACTTTGCTATGAAGTTCTACCAGGAATGAGTTTTCATGCAAAAACTGTCTATTTCAACTAAATTGATCCATCCGATACGAACTTTGTACTTTGCTATGAAGTTCTACCAGGAATGAGTTTTCATGCAAAAACTGTCTATTTCAACTAAATTGATCCATCCAAACCGAACTTTGTACTTTGCTATGAAGTTCCACCAGGAATGAGTTTTCATGCAAAAACTGTCTATTTCAACTAAATTGATCCATCCGATACGAACTTTGTACTTTGCTATGAAGTTCCACCAGGAATGAGTTTTCATGCAAAAACTGTCTATTTCAACTAAATTGATCCATCCGATACGAACTTTGTACTTTGCTATGATGTTCTACCAGGAATGAGTTTTCATGCAAAAACTGTCTATTTCAACTAAATTGATCCATCCGATACGAACTTTGTACTTTGCTATGAAGTTCCACCAGGAATGAGTTTTCATGCAAAAACTGTCTATTTCAACTAAATTGATCCATCCGATACGAACTTTGTACTTTGCTATGAAGTTCCACCAGGAATGAGTTTTCATGCAAAAACTGTCTATTTCAACTAAATTGATCCATCCGATACGAACTTTGTACTTTGCTATGAAGTTCCACCAGGAATGAGTTTTCATGCAAAAACTGTCTATTTCAACTAAATTGATCCATCCGATACGAACTTTGTACTTTGCTATGAAGTTCCACCAGGAATGAGTTTTCATGCAAAAACTGTCTATTTCAACTTAATTCATCCATCCAAAACAAACTTTGTACTTTGCTATGAAGTTCCACCAGGAATGAGTTTTCATGCAAAAACTGTCTATTTCAACTAAATTGATCCATCCGATACGAACTTTGTACTTTGCTATGAAGTTCCACCAGGAATGAGTTTTCATGCAAAAACTGTCTATTTCAACTAAATTGATCCATCCGATACGAACTTTGTACTTTGCTATGAAGTTCTACCAGGAATGAGTTTTCATGCAAAAACTGTCTATTTCAACTAAATTGATCCATCCAAACCGAACTTTGTACTTTGCTATGAAGTTCCACCAGGAATGAGTTTTCATGCAAAAACTGTCTATTTCAACTAAATTGATCCATCCGATACGAACTTTGTACTTTGCTATGAAGTTCTACCAGGAATGAGTTTTCATGCAAAAACTGTCTATTTCAACTAAATTGATCCATCCGATACGAACTTTGTACTTTGCTATGAAGTTCCACCAGGAATGAGTTTTCATACAAAAACTGTCTATTTCAACTTAATTCATCCATCCAAAACGAACTTTGTACTTTGCTATGAAGTTCCACCAGGAATGAGTTTTCATGCAAAAACTGTCTATTTCAACTAAATTGATCCATCCAAAACGAACTTTGTACTTTGCTATGAAGTTCCACCAGGAATGAGTTTTCATGCAAAAACTGTCTTTTTCAACTTAATTCATCCATCCAAACCGAACTTTGTACTTTGCTATGAAGTTCCACCAGGAATGAGTTTTCATGCAAAAACTGTCTATTTCAACTAAATTGATCCATCCGATACGAACTTTGTACTTTGCTATGAAGTTCCACCAGGAATGAGTTTTCATGCAAAAACTGTCTATTTCAACTTAATTCATCCATCCAAAACAAACTTTGTACTTTGCTATGAAGTTCCACCAGGAATGAGTTTTCATGCAAAAACTTTCTATTTCAACTAAATTGATCCATCCGATACGAACTTTGTACTTTGCTATGAAGTTCCACCAGGAATGAGTTTTCATGCAAAAACTGTCTATTTCAACTAAATTGATCCATCCGATACGAACTTTGTACTTTGCTATGAAGTTCTACCAGGAATGAGTTTTCATGCAAAAACTGTCTATTTCAACTAAATTGATCCATCCAAACCGAACTTTGTACTTTGCTATGAAGTTCCACCAGGAATGAGTTTTCATGCAAAAACTGTCTATTTCAACTAAATTGATCCATCCGATACGAACTTTGTACTTTGCTATGAAGTTCTACCAGGAATGAGTTTTCATGCAAAAACTGTCTATTTCAACTAAATTGATCCATCCGATACGAACTTTGTACTTTGCTATGAAGTTCCACCAGGAATGAGTTTTCATACAAAAACTGTCTATTTCAACTTAATTCATCCATCCAAAACGAACTTTGTACTTTGCTATGAAGTTCCACCAGGAATGAGTTTTCATGCAAAAACTGTCTATTTCAACTAAATTGATCCATCCAAAACGAACTTTGTACTTTGCTATGAAGTTCCACCAGGAATGAGTTTTCATGCAAAAACTGTCTATTTCAACTAAATTGATCCATCCGATACGAACTTTGTACTTTGCTATGAAGTTCTACCAGGAATGAGTTTTCATGCAAAAACTGTCTATTTCAACTTAATTGATCCATCCAAACCGAACTTTGTACTTTGCTATGAAGTTCCACCAGGAATGAGTTTTCATGCAAAAACTGTCTATTTCAACTAAATTGATCCATCCGATACGAACTTTGTACTTTGCTATGAAGTTCTACCAGGAATGAGTTTTCATGCAAAAACTGTCTATTTCAACTAAATTGATCCATCCGATACGAACTTTGTACTTTGCTATGAAGTTCCACCAGGAATGAGTTTTCATACAAAAACTGTCTATTTCAACTTAATTCATCCATCCAAAACGAACTTTGTACTTTGCTATGAAGTTCTACCAGGAATGAGTTTTCATGCAAAAACTGTCTATTTCAACTAAATTGATCCATCCGATACGAACTTTGTACTTTGCTATGAAGTTCTACCAGGAATGAGTTTTCATGCAAAAACTGTCTATTTCAACTAAATTGATCCATCCGATACGAACTTTGTACTTTGCTATGAAGTTCTACCAGGAATGAGTTTTCATGCAAAAACTGTCTATTTCAACTAAATTGATCCATCCAAAACGAACTTTGTACTTTGCTATGAAGTTCTACCAGGAATGAGTTTTCATGCAAAAACTGTCTATTTCAGCTAAATTGATCCATCCGATACGAACTTTGTACTTTGCTATGAAGTTCTACCAGGAATGAGTTTTCATGCAAAAACTGTCTATTTCAACTAAATTGATCCATCCGATACGAACTTTGTACTTTGCTATGAAGTTCTACCAGGAATGAGTTTTCATGCAAAAACTGTCTATTTCAACTAAATTGATCCATCCAAACCGAACTTTGTACTTTGCTATGAAGTTCTACCAGGAATGAGTTTTCATGCAAAAACTGTCTATTTCAACTAAATTGATCCATCCGATACGAACTTTGTACTTTGCTATGAAGTTCCACCAGGAATGAGTTTTCATGCAAAAACTGTCTATTTCAACTAAATTGATCCATCCGATACGAACTTTGTACTTTGCTATGAAGTTCCACCAGGAATGAGTTTTCATGCAAAAACTGTCTATTTCAACTAAATTGATCCATCCGATACGAACTTTGTACTTTGCTATGAAGTTCCACCAGGAATGAGTTTTCATGCAAAAACTGTCTATTTCAACTAAATTGATCCATCCGATACGAACTTTGTACTTTGCTATGAAGTTCTACCAGGAATGAGTTTTCATGCAAAAACTGTCTTTTTCAACTAAATTGATCCATCCGATACGAACTTTGTACTTTGCTATGAAGTTCTACCAGGAATGAGTTTTCATGCAAAAACTGTCTATTTCAACTAAATTGATCCATCCGATACGAACTTTGTACTTTGCTATGAAGTTCTACCAGGAATGAGTTTTCATGCAAAAACTGTCTATTTCAACTAAATTGATCCATCCGATACGAACTTTGTACTTTGCTATGAAGTTCTACCAGGAATGAGTTTTCATGCAAAAACTGTCTATTTCAACTAAATTGATCCATCCGATACGAACTTTGTACTTTGCTATGAAGTTCTACCAGGAATGAGTTTTCATGCAAAAACTGTCTATTTCAACTAAATTGATCCATCCGATACGAACTTTGTACTTTGCTATGAAGTTCTACCAGGAATGAGTTTTCATGCAAAAACTGTCTATTTCAACTAAATTGATCCATCCGATACGAACTTTGTTCTTTGCTATGAAGTTCCACCAGGAATGAGTTTTCATGCAAAAACTGTCTATTTCAACTAAATTGATCCATCCAAAACGAACTTTGTACTTTGCTATGAAGTTCCACCAGGAATGAGTTTTCATGCAAAAACTGTCTATTTCAACTAAATTGATCCATCCAAACCGAACTTTGTACTTTGCTATGAAGTTCCACCAGGAATGAGTTTTCATGCAAAAACTGTCTATTTCAACTAAATTGATCCATCCGATACGAACTTTGTACTTTGCTATGAAGTTCTACCAGGAATGAGTTTTCATGCAAAAACTGTCTTTTTCAACTAAATTGATCCATCCGATACGAACTTTGTACTTTGCTATGAAGTTCTACCAGGAATGAGTTTTCATGCAAAAACTGTCTATTTCAACTAAATTGATCCATCCGATACGAACTTTGTACTTTGCTATGAAGTTCTACCAGGAATGAGTTTTCATGCAAAAACTGTCTATTTCAACTAAATTGATCCATCCGATACGAACTTTGTACTTTGCTATGAAGTTCTACCAGGAATGAGTTTTCATGCAAAAACTGTCTATTTCAACTAAATTGATCCATCCGATACGAACTTTGTACTTTGCTATGAAGTTCCACCAGGAATGAGTTTTCATACAAAAACTGTCTATTTCAACTTAATTCATCCATCCGATACGAACTTTGTACTTTGCTATGAAGTTCCACCAGGAATGAGTTTTCATGCAAAAACTGTCTATTTCAACTAAATTGATCCATCCAAACCGAACTTTGTACTTTGCTATGAAGTTCCACCAGGAATGAGTTTTCATGCAAAAACTGTCTATTTCAACTAAATTGATCCATCCAAAACGAACTTTGTACTTTGCTATGAAGTTCCACCAGGAATGAGTTTTCATGCAAAAACTGTCTATTTCAACTAAATTGATCCATCCAAACCGAACTTTGTACTTTGCTATGAAGTTCCACCAGGAATGAGTTTTCATGCAAAAACTGTCTATTTCAACTAAATTGATCCATCCGATACGAACTTTGTACTTTGCTATGAAGTTCTACCAGGAATGAGTTTTCATGCAAAAACTGTCTATTTCAACTAAATTGATCCATCCGATACGAACTTTGTACTTTGCTATGAAGTTCCACCAGGAATGAGTTTTCATACAAAAACTGTCTATTTCAACTAAATTGATCCATCCAAAACGAATTTTGTACTTTGCTATGAAGTTCCACCAGGAATGAGTTTTCATGCAAAAACTGTGTATTTCAACTAAATTGATCCATCCAAAACGAACTTTGTACTTTGCTATGAAGTTCCACCAGGAATGAGTTTTCATGCAAAAACTGTCTATTTCAACTAAATTGATCCATCCAAAACGAATTTTGTACTTTGCTATGAAGTTCCACCAGGAATGAGTTTCCATGCAAAAACTGTCTATTTCAACTAAATTGATCCATCCGATACGAACTTTGTACTTTGCTATGAAGTTCTACCAGGAATGAGTTTTTATGCAAAAACTGTCTATTTCAACTAAATTGATCCATCCAAAACGAACTTTGTACTTTGCTATGAAGTTCCACCAGGAATGAGTTTCCATGCAAAAACTGTCTATTTCAACTAAATTGATCCATCCAAAACGAACTTTGTACTTTGCTATGAAGTTCCACCAGGAATGAGTTTTCATGCAAAAACTGTCTGTTTCAACTAAATTGATCCATCCGATACGAACTTTGTACTTTGCTATGAAGTTCCACCAGGAATGAGTTTCCATGCAAAAACTGTCTATTTCAACTAAATTGATCCATCCAAAACGAACTTTGTACTTTGCTATGAAGTTCCACCAGGAATGAGTTTTCATGCAAAAACTGTCTATTTCAACTAAATTGATCCATCCAAAACGAACTTTGTACTTTGCTATGAAGTTCCACCAGGAATGAGTTTTCATGCAAAAACTGTCTATTTCAACTAAATTGATCCATCCAAAACGAACTTTGTACTTTGCTATGAAGTTCCACCAGGAATGAGTTTTCATGCAAAAACTGTCTATTTCAACTAAATTGATCCATCCAAAACGAACTTTGTACTTTGATATGAAGTTCCACCAGGAATGAGTTTTCATGCAAAAACTGTCTATTTCAACTAAATTGATCCATCCGATACGAACTTTGTACTTTGCTATGAAGTTCCACCAGGAATGAGTTTCCATGCAAAAACTGTCTATTTCAACTAAATTGATCCATCCAAAACGAACTTTGTACTTTGCTATGAAGTTCCACCAGGAATGAGTTTTCATGCAAAAACTGTCTATTTCAACTAAATTGATCCATCCGATACGAACTTTGTACTTTGCTATGAAGTTCCACCAGGAATGAGTTTCCATGCAAAAAAACTGTACTGTCTATTTCAACTAAATTGATCCATCCGATACGAACTTTGTACTTTGCTATGAAGTTCCACCAGGAATGAGTTTCCATGCAAAAAACTGTCTATTTCAACTAAATTGATCCATCCAAAACGAACTTTGTACTTTGCTATGAAGTTCTACCAGGAATGAGTTTTTATGCAAAAACTGTCTATTTTCAACTAAATTGATCCATCCAAACGAATTTTGTACTTTGCTATGAAGTTCCACCAGGAATGGAGTTTTCATGCAAAAACTGTCTATTCAACTAAATTGATCCATCCAAAACGAACTTTGTTACTTTGCTATGAAGTTCCACCAGGAATGAGTTTTCATGCAAAAACTGTCTATTTCAACTAAATTGATCCATCCAAAACGAACTTTGTACTTTGCTATGAAGTTCCACCAGGAATGAGTTTCCATGCAAAAACTGTGTATTTCAACTAAATTGATCCATCCGATTCGAACTTTGTACTTTGCTATGAAGTTCCACCAGGAAGAGGTTTCCATGCAAAAACTGTGTATTTCAACTAAATTTGATCCATCCGATACGACTTTGTACTTTGCTATGAAGTTCCACCAGGAATGAGTTTTCATGCAAAACTGTCTATTTCAACTAAATTGATCCATCCGATACGAACTTTGTAACTTTGCTATGAAGTTCACCAGGAATGAGTTTTCATGCAAAAACTGTCTATTTCAACTAAATTGATCCATCCAAAACGAACTTTGTACTTTGCTATGAAGTTCCACAGGAATGAGTTTCCATGCAAAAACTGTCTATTTCAACTAAATTGATCCATCCGATACGAACTTTGTACTTTGCTATGAAGTTCACCAGGAATGAGTTTCCATGCAAAAACTGTCTATTTCAACTTAATTGATCATCCAAAACGAACTTTGTACTTTGCTATGAAGTTCCACCAGGAATGAGTTTTCTTGCAAAAACTGTCTATTTCAACTAAATTGATCCATCCAAAACGAACTTTGTACTTTGCTATGAAGTTCCACCAGGAATGAGTTTTTCATGCAAAAACTGTCTATTCAACTAAATTGATCATCCAAAACGAACTTTGTACTTTGCTATGAAGTTCCACCAGGAATGAGTTTCCATGCAATACTGTGTATATCAACTAAATGATCCATCCGATACGAACTTTGTACTTTGCTATGAAGTTCCACCAGGAATGAGTTTTCATGCAAAACTGTCTATTTCAACTAAATTGATCCATCCGATTACGAACTTTGTACTTTGCTATGAAGTTCCACCAGGAATGAGTTTTCATGCAAAAACTGTCTATTTCAACTAAATTGATCCTCACAAAACGAACTTTGTACTTTGCTATGAAGTTCACCAGGAATGAGTTTTCATGCAAAAACTGTCTATTTCAACTTATTGATCCATCCAAAACGAACTTTGTACTTTGCTATGAAGTTCCACCAGGAATGAGTTTCATGCATAAACTGTCTATTTCAACTAAATTGATCCATCCGATACGAACTTTGTACTTTGCTATGAAGTTCCACCAGGAATGATTTTTCATGCTAAAACTGTCTATTTCACTAAATTGATCCATCCGATTACGAACTTTGTACTTTGCTATGAAGTTCCACCAGGAATGAGTTTTCATGCAAAAACCTGTCTATTTCAACTAAATTGATCCATACCAAAACGAACTTTGTACTTTGCTATGAAGTTCCACCAGGAATGAGTTTCCATGCAAAAACTGTCTATTTCAACTTAAATTGATCCATCCGATACGAACTTTGTACTTTGCTATGAAGTTTCCACCAGGAATGAGTTTCCATGCCAAAACTGGTGTATTTCAACTAAATTGATCCATCCAAACGAACTTTGTACTTTGCGATGAAGTTCCACCAGGAATGAGTTTTCATGCAAAAACTGTCTATTTCAACTAAATTGATCCATCCAAAACGAACTTTGTACTTTGCTATGAAGTTCCACCAGGAATGAGTTTTCATGCAAAAACTGTCTATTTCAACTTAATTGATCCATCAAAACGAACTTTGTACTTTTGCTATGAAGTTTCCACCAGGAATGAGTTTCCCTGCAAAAACTGTCTATTTCAACTAAATTGAATCCATCCGATACGAACTTTGTACTTTGCTATGAAGTTCCACCAGAATGAGTTTTCCATGCAAAAACTGTCTATTTCAACTAAATTGATCCATCCGATACGAACTTTGTACTTTGCTATGAAAGTTCCACCAGGAATGAAGTTTCCATGCAAAAACTGTCTATTTCAACATAAATTGATCCATCCGATACGAACTTTGTACTTTGCTATGAAGTTCCACCAGGAATGAGTTTCCATGCAAAAACTGTGTATTTCAACTAAATTGATCCATCCAAAACGAACTTTGTCTTTGCTATGAAGTTCCACCAGGAATGAGTTTTCATGCAAAAACTGTCTATTTCAACTAAATTGATTCATCCGATACGAACTTTGTACTTTGCTATGAAGTTCCACCAGGAATGAGTTTTCATGCAAAAACTGTTCTATTTCAACTAAATTGATCCATCCGATACGAACTTTGTACTTTGCTATGAAGTTCCACAGGAATGAGTTTCCATGCAAAAACTGTCTATTTCAACTAAATTGATCCATCCAAACGAACTTTGTACTTTGCTATGAAGTTCTACCAGGAATGAGGTTTTATGCAAAAACTGTCTATTTCAACTAAATTGATCCATCCAAAACGAATTTTGTACTTTGCTATGAAGTTCCACCAGGAATGAGTTTTCATGCAAAAACTGTGTATTTCAACTTAATTGATCCATCCAAAACGAACTTTGTACTTTGCTATGAAGTTCCACAGGAATGAGTTTTCATGCAAAAACTGTCTATTTCAACTAAATTGATCCATCCGATACGAACTTTGTACTTTGCTATGAAGTTCCACCAGGAATGAGTTTCCATGCAAAAACTGTCTATTTCAACTAAATTGATCCATCCAAAACGAACTTTGTACTTTGCTATGAAGTTCTACCAGGAATGAGTTTTTATGCAAAAACTGTCTATTTCAACTAAATTGATCCATCCAAAACGAATTTTGTACTTTGCTATGAAGTTCCACCAGAATGAGTTTTCATGCAAAACTGTCTATTTCAACTAAATTGATCCATCCAAAACGAACTTTGTACTTTGCTATGAAGTTCCACAGGAATGAGTTTTCATTGCAAAAACTGTCTATTTCAACTAAATTGATCCATCCAAACGAACTTTGTACTTTGCTATGAAGTTCCACCAGAATGAGTTTCCATGCAAAAACTGTCTATTTCAACTAAATTGATCCATCCAAAACGAACTTTGTACTTTGCTATGAAGTTCTACCAGGAATGAGTTTTTATGCAAAAACTGTCTATTTCAACTTAATTGATCCATCCAAAACGAATTTTGTACTTTGCTATGAAGTTCCACCAGAATGAGTTTCCATGCAAAAACTGTCTATTTCAACTAATTGATCCATCCAAAACGAACTTTGTACTTTGCTATGAAGTTCCACCAGGAATGAGTTTTCATGCAAAAAACTGTCTATTTCAACTAAATTGATCCATCCGATACGAACTTTGTACTTTGCTATGAAGTTCCACCAGGATGAGTTTCCATGCAAAAACTGTCTATTTCAACTAAATTGATCCATCCAAACGAACTTTGTACTTTGCTATGAAGTTCCACCAGGAATGAGTTTTCATGCAAAAACTGTCTATTTCAACTAAATTGATCCATCCAAAACGAACTTTGTACTTTGCTATGAAGTTCCACCAGGAATGAGTTTTCATGCTAAAACTGTCTATTTCAACTAAATTGATCCATCCGATACGAACTTTGTACTTTGCTATGAAGTTCCACCAGGAATGAGTTTCCATGCAAAAACTGTCTATTTCAACTAAATTGATCCATCCAAAACGAACTTTGTACTTTGCTATGAAGTTCTACCAGGAATGAGTTTTTATGCAAAAACTGTCTATTTCAACTAAATTGATCCATCCAAAACGAATTTTGTACTTTGCTATGAAGTTCCACCAGGAATGAGTTTTCATGCAAAAACTGTGTATTTCAACTAAATTGATCCATCCAAAACGAACTTTGTACTTTGCTATGAAGTTCCACCAGGAATGAGTTTTCATGCAAAAACTGTCTATTTCAACTAAATTGATCCATCCAAAACGAACTTTGTACTTTGCTATGAAGTTCCACCAGGAATGAGTTTTCATGCAAAAACTGTCTATTTCAACTAAATTGATCCATCCGATACGAACTTTGTACTTTGCTATGAAGTTCCACCAGGAATGAGTTTCCATGCAAAAACTGTCTATTTCAACTAAATTGATCCATCCGATACGAACTTTGTACTTTGCTATGAAGTTCCACCAGGAATGAGTTTTCATGCAAAAACTGTCTATTTCATCTAAATTGATCCATCCAAAACAAACTTTATACTTTGCTATGAAGTTCCACCAGGAATGAGTTTTCATGCAAAAACTGTCTATTTCAACTAAATTGATCCATCCAAAACGAACTTTGTACTTTGCTATGAAGTTCCACCAGGAATGAGTTTTCATGCAAAAACTGTCTATTTCAACTAAATTGATCCATCCAAAACGAACTTTGTACTTTGCTATGAAGTTCTACCAGGAATGAGTTTTCATGCAAAAACTGTCTATTTCAACTAAATTGATCCATCCGATACGAACTTTGTACTTTGCTATGAAGTTCCACCAGGAATGAGTTTTCATGCAAAAACTGTCTATTTCAACTAAATTGATCCATTCAAAACGAACTTTGTACTTTGCTATGAAGTTCCACCAGGAATGAGTTTTCATGCAAAAACTGTCTATTTCAACTAAATTGATCCATCCAAAACGAACTTTGTACTTTGCTATGAAGTTCCACCAGGAATGAGTTTTCATGCAAAAACTGTCTATTTCAACTAAATTGATCCATCCAAAACGAACTTTGTACTTTGCTATGAAGTTCCACCAGGAATGAGTTTTCATGCAAAAACTGTCTATTTCAACTAAATTGATCCATCCAAAACGAACTTTGTACTTTGCTATGAAGTTCCACCAGGAATGAGTTTTCATGCAAAAACTGTCTATTTCAACTAAATTGATCCATCCAAAACGAACTTTGTACTTTGCTATGAAGTTCTACCAGGAATGAGTTTTCATGCAAAAACTGTCTATTTCAACTAAATTGATCCATCCAAAACGAACTTTGTACTTTGCTATGAAGTTCTACCAGGAATGAGTTTTCATGCAAAAACTGTCTATTTCAACTAAATTGATCCATCCGATACGAACTTTGTACTTTGCTATGAAGTTCCACCAGGAATGAGTTTTCATGCAAAAACTGTCTATTTCAACTAAATTGATCCATCCAAAACGAACTTTGTACTTTGCTGTGAAGTTCTACCAGGAATGAGTTTTCATGCAAAAACTGTCTATTTCAACTAAATTGATCCATCCAAAACGAACTTTGTACTTTGCTATGAAGTTCCACCAGGAATGAGTTTTCATGCAAAAACTGTCTATTTCAACTAAATTGATCCATCCAAAACGAACTTTGTACTTTGCTATGAAGTTCTACCAGGAATGAGTTTTCATGCAAAAACTGTCTATTTCAACTAAATTGATCCATCCGATACGAACTTTGTACTTTGCTATGAAGTTCTACCAGGAATGAGTTTTTATGCAAAAACTGTCTATTTCAACTAAATTGATCCATCCAAAACGAACTCTGTACTTTGCTATGAAGTTCCACCAGGAATGAGTTTTCATGCAAAAACTGTCTATTTCAACTAAATTGATCCATCCAAAACGAACTTTGTACTTTGCTATGAAGTTCCACCAGGAATGAGTTTTCATGCAAAAACTGTGTATTTCAACTAAATTGATCCATCCAAAACGAACTTTGTACTTTGCTATGAAGTTCCACCAGGAATGAGTTTTCATGCAAAAACTGTCTATTTCAACTAAATTGATCCATCCGATACGAACTTTGTACTTTGCTATGAAGTTCCACCAGGAATGAGTTTCCATGCAAAAACTGTCTATTTCAACTAAATTGATCCATCCAAAACGAACTTTGTACTTTGCTATGAAGTTCCACCAGGAATGAGTTTTCATGCAAAAACTGTCTATTTCAACTAAATTGATCCATCCGATACGAACTTTGTACTTTGCTATGAAGTTCCACCAGGAATGAGTTTCCATGCAAAAACTGTCTATTTCAACTAAATTGATCCATCCAAAACGAACTTTGTACTTTGCTATGAAGTTCTACCAGGAATGAGTTTTTATGCAAAAACTGTCTATTTCAACTAAATTGATCCATCCAAAACGAATTTTGTACTTTGCTATGAAGTTCCACCAGGAATGAGTTTTCATGCAAAAACTGTCTATTTCAACTAACTTTGTCCATCTAAAACGAACTTTGTACTTTGCTATGAAGTTCTACCAGGAATGAGTTTTCATGCAAGAACTGTCTATTTCAACTTAATTGATCCATCCAAAACGAACTTTGTACTTTGCTATGAAGTTCCACCAGGAATGAGTTTCCATGCAAAAACTGTCTATTTCCACTAAATTGATCCATCCAAAACGAACTTTGTACTTTGCTATGAAGTTCTACCAGGAATGAGTTTTTATGCAAAAACTGTCTATTTCAACTAAATTGATCCATCCAAAACGAATTTTGTACTTTGCTATGAAGTTCCACCAGGAATGAGTTTTCATGCAAAAACTGTCTATTTCAACTAAATTGATCCATCCAAAACGAACTTTGTACTTTGCTATGAAGTTCCACCAGGAATGAGTTTTCATGCAAAAACTGTCTATTTCAACTAAATTGATCCATCCAAAACGAACTTTGTACTTTGCTATGAAGTTCCACCAGGAATGAGTTTTCATGCAAAAACTGTCTATTTCAACTAAATTGATCCATCCAAAACGAACTTTGTACTTTGCTATGAAGTTCCACCAGGAATGAGTTTCCATGCAAAAACTGTCTATTTCCACTAAATTGATCCATCCAAAACGAACTTTGTACTTTGCTATGAAGTTCTACCAGGAATGAGTTTCCATGCAAAAACTGTCTATTTCCACTAAATTGATCCATCCAAAACGAACTTTGTACTTTGCTATGAAGTTCTACCAGGAATGAGTTTTTATGCAAAAACTGTCTATTTCAACTAAATTGATCCATCCAAAACGAATTTTGTACTTTGCTATGAAGTTCCACCAGGAATGAGTTTTCATGCAAAAACTGTCTATTTCAACTAAATTGATCCATCCAAAACGAACTTTGTACTTTGCTGTGAAGTTCTACCAGGAATGAGTTTTCATGCAAAAACTGTCTATTTCAACTAAATTGATCCATCCAAAACGAACTTTGTACTTTGCTATGAAGTTCCACCAGGAATGAGTTTTCATGCAAAAACTGTCTATTTCAACTAAATTGATCCATCCAAAACGAACTTTGTACTTTGCTATGAAGTTCTACCAGGAATGAGTTTTCATGCAAAAACTGTCTATTTCAACTAAATTGATCCATCCGATACGAACTTTGTACTTTGCTATGAAGTTCTACCAGGAATGAGTTTTTATGCAAAAACTGTCTATTTCAACTAAATTGATCCATCCAAAACGAACTCTGTACTTTGCTATGAAGTTCCACCAGGAATGAGTTTTCATGCAAAAACTGTCTATTTCAACTAAATTGATCCATCCAAAACGAACTTTGTACTTTGCTATGAAGTTCCACCAGGAATGAGTTTTCATGCAAAAACTGTGTATTTCAACTAAATTGATCCATCCAAAACGAACTTTGTACTTTGCTATGAAGTTCCACCAGGAATGAGTTTTCATGCAAAAACTGTCTATTTCAACTAAATTGATCCATCCGATACGAACTTTGTACTTTGC
This sequence comes from Anopheles moucheti, assembly GCF_943734755.1. Lineage (NCBI taxonomy): Eukaryota > Metazoa > Arthropoda > Insecta > Diptera > Culicidae > Anopheles > Anopheles moucheti. The sequence continues at coordinate 203,966 of NW_026453670.1, forward strand.
TATGAAGTTCCACCAGGAATGAGTTTCCATGCAAAAACTGTCTATTTCAACTAAATTGATCCATCCAAAACGAACTTTGTACTTTGCTATGAAGTTCTACCAGGAATGAGTTTTTATGCAAAAACTGTCTATTTCAACTAAATTGATCCATCCAAAACGAATTTTGTACTTTGCTATGAAGTTCCACCAGGAATGAGTTTTCATGCAAAAACTGTCTATTTCAACTAACTTTGTCCATCTAAAACGAACTTTGTACTTTGCTATGAAGTTCTACCAGGAATGAGTTTTCATGCAAGAACTGTCTATTTCAACTTAATTGATCCATCCAAAACGAACTTTGTACTTTGCTATGAAGTTCCACCAGGAATGAGTTTCCATGCAAAAACTGTCTATTTCCACTAAATTGATCCATCCAAAACGAACTTTGTACTTTGCTATGAAGTTCTACCAGGAATGAGTTTTTATGCAAAAACTGTCTATTTCAACTTAATTGATCCATCCAAAACGAACTTTGTACTTTGCTATGAAGTTCCACCAGGAATGAGTTTCCATGCAAAAACTGTCTATTTCAACTAAATTGATCCATCCAAAACGAACTTTGTACTTTGCTATGAAGTTCCACCAGGAATGAGTTTTCATGCAAAAACTGTCTATTTCAACTAAATTGATCCATCCAAAACGAACTTTGTACTTTGCTATGAAGTTCCACCAGGAATGAGTTTTCATGCAAAAACTGTCTATTTCAACTAAATTGATCCATCCAAAACGAACTTTGTACTTTGCTATGAAGTTCCACCAGGAATGAGTTTTCATGCAAGAACTGTCTATTTCAACTTAATTGATCCATCCAAAACGAACTTTGTACTTTGCTATGAAGTTCCACCAGGAATGAGTTTTCATGCAAAAACTGTCTATTTCAACTAAATTGATCCATCCAAAACGAACTTTGTACTTTGCTATGAAGTTCCACCAGGAATGAGTTTTCATGCAAGAACTGTCTATTTCAACTTAATTGATCCATCCAAAACGAACTTTGTACTTTGCTATGAAGTTCCACCAGGAATGAGTTTCCATGCAAAAACTGTCTATTTCCACTAAATTGATCCATCCAAAACGAACTTTGTACTTTGCTATGAAGTTCCACCAGGAATGAGTTTCCATGCAAAAACTGTCTATTTCAACTAAATTGATCCATCCAAAACGAACTTTGTACTTTGCTATGAAGTTCCACCAGGAATGAGTTTTCATGCAAAAACTGTCTATTTCAACTAAATTGATCCATCCGATACGAACTTTGTACTTTGCTATGAAGTTCCACCAGGAATGAGTTTCCATGCAAAAACTGTCTATTTCAACTAAATTGATCCATCCAAAACGAACTTTGTACTTTGCTATGAAGTTCTACCAGGAATGAGTTTTTATGCAAAAACTGTCTATTTCAACTAAATTGATCCATCCAAAACGAATTTTGTACTTTGCTATGAAGTTCCACCAGGAATGAGTTTTCATGCAAAAACTGTCTATTTCAACTAACTTTGTCCATCTAAAACGAACTTTGTACTTTGCTATGAAGTTCTACCAGGAATGAGTTTTCATGCAAGAACTGTCTATTTCAACTTAATTGATCCATCCAAAACGAACTTTGTACTTTGCTATGAAGTTCCACCAGGAATGAGTTTCCATGCAAAAACTGTCTATTTCAACTTAATTGATCCATCCGATACGAACTTTGTACTTTGCTATGAAGTTCCACCAGGAATGAGTTTCCATGCAAAAACTGTCTATTTCAACTAAATTGATCCATCCAAAACGAACTTTGTACTTTGCTATGAAGTTCCACCAGGAATGAGTTTTCATGCAAAAACTGTCTATTTCAACTAAATTGATCCATCCAAAACGAACTTTGTACTTTGCTATGAAGTTCCACCAGGAATGAGTTTTCATGCAAAAACTGTCTATTTCAACTTAATTGATCCATCCAAAACGAACTTTGTACTTTGCTATGAAGTTCCACCAGGAATGAGTTTCCATGCAAAAACTGTCTATTTCAACTAAATTGATCCATCCAAAACGAACTTTGTACTTTGCTATGAAGTTCCACCAGGAATGAGTTTCCATGCAAAAACTGTCTATTTCAACTAAATTGATCCATCCAAAACGAACTTTGTACTTTGCTATGAAGTTCCACCAGGAATGAGTTTCCATGCAAAAACTGTCTATTTCAACTAAATTGATCCATCCAAAACGAACTTTGTACTTTGCTATGAAGTTCCACCAGGAATGAGTTTTCATGCAAAAACTGTCTATTTCAACTTAATTGATCCATCCGATACGAACTTTGTACTTTGCTATGAAGTTCCACCAGGAATGAGTTTCCATGCAAAAACTGTCTATTTCAACTAAATTGATCCATCCAAAACGAACTTTGTACTTTGCTATGAAGTTCCACCAGGAATGAGTTTTCATGCAAAAACTGTCTATTTCAACTAAATTGATCCATCCAAAACGAACTTTGTACTTTGCTATGAAGTTCCACCAGGAATGAGTTTTCATGCAAAAACTGTCTATTTCAACTAAATTGATCCATCCAAAACGAACTTTGTACTTTGCTATGAAGTTCCACCAGGAATGAGTTTTCATGCAAGAACTGTCTATTTCAACTTAATTGTTCCATCCAAAACGAACTTTGTACTTTGCTATGAAGTTCCACCAGGAATGAGTTTCCATGCAAAAACTGTCTATTTCCACTAAATTGATCCATCCAAAACGAACTTTGTACTTTGCTATGAAGTTCTACCAGGAATGAGTTTTTATGCAAAAACTGTCTATTTCAACTTAATTGATCCATCCAAAACGAACTTTGTACTTTGCTATGAAGTTCCACCAGGAATGAGTTTCCATGCAAAAACTGTCTATTTCAACTAAATTGATCCATCCAAAACGAACTTTGTACTTTGCTATGAAGTTCCACCAGGAATGAGTTTTCATGCAAAAACTGTCTATTTCAACTTAATTGATCCATCCGATACGAACTTTGTACTTTGCTATGAAGTTCCACCAGGAATGAGTTTCCATGCAAAAACTGTCTATTTCAACTAAATTGATCCATCCAAAACGAACTTTGTACTTTGCTATGAAGTTCCACCAGGAATGAGTTTTCATGCAAAAACTGTCTATTTCAACTAAATTGATCCATCCAAAACGAACTTTGTACTTTGCTATGAAGTTCCACCAGGAATGAGTTTTCATGCAAAAACTGTCTATTTCAACTAAATTGATCCATCCAAAACGAACTTTGTACTTTGCTATGAAGTTCCACCAGGAATGAGTTTTCATGCAAGAACTGTCTATTTCAACTTAATTGATCCATCCAAAACGAACTTTGTACTTTGCTATGAAGTTCCACCAGGAATGAGTTTCCATGCAAAAACTGTCTATTTCCACTAAATTGATCCATCCAAAACGAACTTTGTACTTTGCTATGAAGTTCTACCAGGAATGAGTTTTTATGCAAAAACTGTCTATTTCAACTAAATTGATCCATCCAAAACGAATTTTGTACTTTGCTATGAAGTTCCACCAGGAATGAGTTTTCATGCAAAAACTGTCTATTTCAACTAAATTGATCCATCCAAAACGAACTTTGTACTTTGCTGTGAAGTTCTACCAGGAATGAGTTTTCATGCAAAAACTGTCTATTTCAACTAAATTGATCCATCCAAAACGAACTTTGTACTTTGCTATGAAGTTCCACCAGGAATGAGTTTTCATGCAAAAACTGTCTATTTCAACTAAATTGATCCATCCAAAACGAACTTTGTACTTTGCTATGAAGTTCTACCAGGAATGAGTTTTCATGCAAAAACTGTCTATTTCAACTAAATTGATCCATCCGATACGAACTTTGTACTTTGCTATGAAGTTCTACCAGGAATGAGTTTTTATGCAAAAACTGTCTATTTCAACTAAATTGATCCATCCAAAACGAACTCTGTACTTTGCTATGAAGTTCCACCAGGAATGAGTTTTCATGCAAAAACTGTCTATTTCAACTAAATTGATCCATCCAAAACGAACTTTGTACTTTGCTATGAAGTTCCACCAGGAATGAGTTTTCATGCAAAAACTGTGTATTTCAACTAAATTGATCCATCCAAAACGAACTTTGTACTTTGCTATGAAGTTCCACCAGGAATGAGTTTTCATGCAAAAACTGTCTATTTCAACTAAATTGATCCATCCGATACGAACTTTGTACTTTGCTATGAAGTTCCACCAGGAATGAGTTTCCATGCAAAAACTGTCTATTTCAACTAAATTGATCCATCCAAAACGAACTTTGTACTTTGCTATGAAGTTCCACCAGGAATGAGTTTTCATGCAAAAACTGTCTATTTCAACTAAATTGATCCATCCGATACGAACTTTGTACTTTGCTATGAAGTTCCACCAGGAATGAGTTTCCATGCAAAAACTGTCTATTTCAACTAAATTGATCCATCCAAAACGAACTTTGTACTTTGCTATGAAGTTCTACCAGGAATGAGTTTTTATGCAAAAACTGTCTATTTCAACTAAATTGATCCATCCAAAACGAATTTTGTACTTTGCTATGAAGTTCCACCAGGAATGAGTTTTCATGCAAAAACTGTCTATTTCAACTAACTTTGTCCATCTAAAACGAACTTTGTACTTTGCTATGAAGTTCTACCAGGAATGAGTTTTCATGCAAGAACTGTCTATTTCAACTTAATTGATCCATCCAAAACGAACTTTGTACTTTGCTATGAAGTTCCACCAGGAATGAGTTTCCATGCAAAAACTGTCTATTTCCACTAAATTGATCCATCCAAAACGAACTTTGTACTTTGCTATGAAGTTCTACCAGGAATGAGTTTTTATGCAAAAACTGTCTATTTCAACTAAATTGATCCATCCAAAACGAATTTTGTACTTTGCTATGAAGTTCCACCAGGAATGAGTTTTCATGCAAAAACTGTCTATTTCAACTAAATTGATCCATCCAAAACGAACTTTGTACTTTGCTATGAAGTTCCACCAGGAATGAGTTTTCATGCAAAAACTGTCTATTTCAACTAAATTGATCCATCCAAAACGAACTTTGTACTTTGCTATGAAGTTCCACCAGGAATGAGTTTTCATGCAAAAACTGTCTATTTCAACTAAATTGATCCATCCAAAACGAACTTTGTACTTTGCTATGAAGTTCCACCAGGAATGAGTTTCCATGCAAAAACTGTCTATTTCCACTAAATTGATCCATCCAAAACGAACTTTGTACTTTGCTATGAAGTTCTACCAGGAATGAGTTTTTATGCAAAAACTGTCTATTTCAACTAAATTGATCCATCCAAAACGAATTTTGTACTTTGCTATGAAGTTCCACCAGGAATGAGTTTTCATGCAAAAACTGTCTATTTCAACTAAATTGATCCATCCAAAACGAACTTTGTACTTTGCTATGAAGTTCCACCAGGAATGAGTTTTCATGCAAAAACTGTCTATTTCAACTAAATTGATCCATCCAAAACGAACTTTGTACTTTGCTATGAAGTTCCACCAGGAATGAGTTTCCATGCAAAAACTGTCTATTTCAACTAAATTGATCCATCCAAAACGAACTTTGTACTTTGCTATGAAGTTCTACCAGGAATGAGTTTTTATGCAAAAACTGTCTATTTCAACTAAATTGATCCATCCAAAACGAATTTTGTACTTTGCTATGAAGTTCCACCAGGAATGAGTTTTCATGCAAAAACTGTCTATTTCAACTAAATTGATCCATCCAAAACGAACTTTGTACTTTGCTATGAAGTTCCACCAGGAATGAGTTTTCATGCAAAAACTGTCTATTTCAACTAAATTGATCCATCCAAAACGAACTTTGTACTTTGCTATGAAGTTCCACCAGGAATGAGTTTCCATGCAAAAACTGTCTATTTCAACTAAATTGATCCATCCAAAACGAACTTTGTACTTTGCTATGAAGTTCTACCAGGAATGAGTTTTTATGCAAAAACTGTCTATTTTCACTAAATTGATCCATCCAAAACGAATTTTGTACTTTGCTATGAAGTTCCACCAGGAATGAGTTTTCATGCAAAAACTGTCTATTTCAACTAAATTGATCCATCCAAAACGAACTTTGTACTTTGCTATGAAGTTCTACCAGGAATGAGTTTTTATGCAAAAACTGTCTATTTCAACTAAATTGATCCATCCAAAACGAATTTTGTACTTTGCTATGAAGTTCCACCAGGAATGAGTTTTCATGCAAAAACTGTCTATTTCAACTAAATTTATCCATCCAAAACGAACTTTGTACTTTGCTATGAAGTTCCACCAGGAATGAGTTTTCATGCAAAAACTGTCTATTTCAACTAAATTGATCCATCCAAAACGAACTTTGTACTTTGCTATGAAGTTCCACCAGGAATGAGTTTCCATGCAAAAACTGTCTATTTCAACTAAATTGATCCATCCAAAACGAACTTTGTACTTTGCTATGAAGTTCTACCAGGAATGAGTTTTTATGCAAAAACTGTCTATTTCCACTAAATTGATCCATCCAAAACGAATTTTGTACTTTGCTATGAAGTTCCACCAGGAATGAGTTTCCATGCAAAAACTGTCTATTTCCACTAAATTGATCCATCCAAAACGAACTTTGTACTTTGCTATGAAGTTCTACCAGGAATGAGTTTTTATGCAAAAACTGTCTATTTCAACTAAATTGATCCATCCAAAACGAATTTTGTACTTTGCTATGAAGTTCCACCAGGAATGAGTTTTCATGCAAAAACTGTCTATTTCAACTAAATTGATCCATCCAAAACGAACTTTGTACTTTGCTATGAAGTTCCACCAGGAATGAGTTTTCATGCAAAAACTGTCTATTTCAACTAAATTGATCCATCCAAAACGAACTTTGTACTTTGCTATGAAGTTCCACCAGGAATGAGTTTCCATGCAAAAACTGTCTATTTCAACTAAATTGATCCATCCAAAACGAACTTTGTACTTTGCTATGAAGTTCTACCAGGAATGAGTTTTTATGCAAAAACTGTCTATTTCAACTAAATTGATCCATCCAAAACGAATTTTGTACTTTGCTATGAAGTTCCACCAGGAATGAGTTTCCATGCAAAAACTGTCTATTTCAACTAAATTGATCCATCCAAAACGAACTTTGTACTTTGCTATGAAGTTCCACCAGGAATGAGTTTTCATGCAAAAACTGTCTATTTCAACTAAATTGATTCATCCGATACGAACTTTGTACTTTGCTATGAAGTTCCACCAGGAATGAGTTTCCATGCAAAAACTGTCTATTTCAACTAAATTGATCCATCCAAAACGAACTTTGTACTTTGCTATGAAGTTCTACCAGGAATGAGTTTTTATGCAAAAACTGTCTATTTCAACTAAATTGATCCATCCAAAACGAATTTTGTACTTTGCTATGAAGTTCCACCAGGAATGAGTTTTCATGCAAAAACTGTCTATTTCAACTAAATTGATCCATCCAAAACGAACTTTGTACTTTGCTGTGAAGTTCTACCAGGAATGAGTTTTCATGCAAAAACTGTCTATTTCAACTAAATTGATCCATCCAAAACGAACTTTGTACTTTGCTATGAAGTTCCACCAGGAATGAGTTTTTATGCAAAAACTGTCTATTTCAACTAAATTGATCCATCCAAAACGAACTTTGTACTTTGCTATGAAGTTCCTCCAGGAATGAGTTTTCATGCAAAAACTGTCTATTTCAACTTAATTCGTCCATCCAAAACGAACTTTGTACTTTGCTATGAAGTTCCACCAGGAATGAGTTTTCATACAAAAACTGTCTATTTCAACTAAATTGATCCATCCAAAACGAACTTTGTACTTTGCTATGAAGTTCCTCCAGGAATGAGTTTTCATGCAAAAACTGTCTATTTCAACTAAATTGATCCATCCAAAACGAACTTTGTACTTTGCTATGAAGTTCCACCAGGAATGAGTTTTCATGCAAAAACTGTCTATTTCAACTTAATTCGTCCATCCGATTCGAACTTTGTACTTTGCTATGAAGTTCTACCAGGAATGAGTTTTCATGCAAAAACTGTCTATTTCAACTAAATTGATCCATCCAAAACGAACTTTGTACTTTGCTATGAAGTTCTACCAGGAATGAGTTTTCATGCAAAAACTGTCTATTTCAACTAAATTGATCTATCCAAAACGAACTTTGTACTTTGCTATGAAGTTCTACCAGGAATGAGTTTTCATGCAAAAACTGTCTATTTCAACTTAATTCATCCATCCAAAACGAACTTTGTACTTTGCTATGAAGTTCTACCAGGAATGAGTTTTCATGCAAAAACTGTCTATTTCAACTTAACACTAGAACCGCCGATGGGACTTTTTTGTCCCATCGCACTCGGAAAAAGTGTGTTGTTCCGTTTGCCGTTGTGTCAACTCATTGAAATTTTGTGACTTTTATTTATTTTGAACGATTTTTCGAATGTGCTGATCAAAAATTGTGTATCCCATATAGTACTTTAAAAAAATCATTTCCAACCTAGAACCGCCAAATGGGACATTTTTGTCCCATAGGCGAAATACGTTGTGATGGCTGATATTCCTGCTGTCAACGAGTGGTGGATGTGCTTCTGCAAGTCTGGCAGTACTAGCGTGTATGCGTTTTCGTGACAAGACATGTCAATATGAATAGAACAATAAAAGTGCGCGAAAATATTCAACTGCATACCTTATTTTACATTTGCTTACTACGTGTGTATTTTTGCGCTATTATCAATCGGCTAATATATGTAAGCACCAGTTTTGTATACTCTACCGTAATTTTATTGGAAGCACTGGTTCGTCTGAGTGCCCCTATCCGCAGCTTTCCACTCAAAGCATCAACTGCTGGTTATTGCGTATAGGGATCCCCAGCACAATACTTGCAGCTCCAAACAAGTAGCCTTCACGTTTCGATTTGTCTGTTGGTCTTGATCGCTGTGTATGCTCTCCCAACACCCACGTAACCAGTTTGCCTGGTGTACTTAGGACATTGCAAGGTGAAATTTTTATTTGTGCGCTTTTAAGGGTATCTAAATATGGTGCGCCAGCGTGGTTTACGACCCGAAAATATTATCGCTGCTCTGAACGACATTTCCAGTGATCAATCAGAAGGGGATCCTCTGGCCGATACCTCTGACTGCGATTTATTTGATCCATTGGTATGCTCATCTGGTGAATCATCCGACAACCAGCTTGAAGATTGTGTTCCAGAACTTGTGTTCGTCGGCGTTGCCAGGTTCAAATGTCTTGTCACGAGGGCAAAAGTGCTAACGAATGCTTTACATGCAGTAGACCAGTATGTAAAAAATGTACTCAGAGAGTTTCGTACGTATGCGTTTCATGTGAGCCAGGTTCTGATGAAGCAATGTAATATAATGTCCTGATACCAACAAACCACAAAATATGTTATAGATGCTTAAAATAATTAATCTAGGTATTGATTTTGCTTTCGAAAAAAGCTTTGTCCTCTTCTTTTGGTCATTTAGAGCTATATTGACATCGCATTTTTGTTATGTTTCTAAAGGGAGTCATATACGCCCACGTAGACCCAAATAACTTAGAACAAAAGACTTGTTTTATTATCATAAAAACCCTACTTATCACTTGATTGTATAAAAAACCAATAGCTATAAGCCTAGATTCACTGTCGTACAATCCTATAAGGAATAATTAAAAGCGTTTATGACTGAAATTCCTAAAATGTTATATTAATGTAAAAAAAACCTGGCCTTGATATCCTTGGATATCATCATATCCTTGGAGATGCGATTGATATGATCTCAACTCAATTTTAATTATTGATTAAGTTGCTTATAAAGCTTTATTATTCCTAATTGTTATGTTTATTAATTATTTTACCACAAGAAACCCTTAGGAAATAATAAACATGTTTAAAAATTTATACATAACGAATGGGACAAAATTGTCCCATATGGCGGTTCTAGTAAGGTTGCAAAGTCCGGCGGTTCTAGTGTTAATTCGTCCATCCAAAACGAACTTTGTACTTTGCTATGAAGTTCCACCAGGAATGAGTTTTCATACAAAAACTGTCTATTTCAACTTAATTCATCCATCCAAAACGAACTTTGTACTTTGCTATGAAGTTCTACCAGGAATGAGTTTTCATGCAAAAACTGTCTATTTCAACTTAATTCGTCCATCCAAAACGAACTTTGTACTTTGCTATGAAGTTCTACCAGGAATGAGTTTTCATGCAAAAACTGTCTATTTCAACTAAATTGATCCATCCAAAACGAACTTTGTACTTTGCTATGAAGTTCCACCAGGAATGAGTTTTCATGCAAAAACTGTCTATTTCAACTTAATTCGTCCATCCGATTCGAACTTTGTACTTTGCTATGAAGTTCTACCAGGAATGAGTTTTCATGCAAAAACTGTCTATTTCAACTTAATTCGTCCATCCAAAACGAACTTTGTACTTTGCTATGAAGTTCTACCAGGAATGAGTTTTCATGCAAAAACTGTCTATTTCAACTAAATTGATCCATCCAAAACGAACTTTGTACTTTGCTATGAAGTTCCACCAGGAATGAGTTTTCATGCAAAAACTGTCTATTTCAACTTAATTCGTCCATCCGAATCGAACTTTGTACTTTGCTATGAAGTTCTACCAGGAATGAGTTTTTATGCAAAAACTGTCTATTTCAACTTAATTCGTCCATCCGAATCGAACTTTGTACTTTGCTATGAAGTTCTACCAGGAATGAGTTTTCATGCAAAAACTGTCTATTTCAACTAAATTGATCCATCCAAAACGAACTTTGTACTTTGCTATGAAGTTCCACCAGGAATGAGTTTTCATGCAAAAACTGTCTATTTCAACTTAATTCGTCCATCCGATTCGAACTTTGTACTTTGCTATGAAGTTCTACCAGGAATGAGTTTTCATGCAAAAACTGTCTATTTCAACTTAATTCGTCCATCCAAAACGAACTTTGTACTTTGCTATGAAGTTCTACCAGGAATGAGTTTTCATGCAAAAACTGTCTATTTCAACTAAATTGATCCATCCAAAACGAACTTTGTACTTTGCTATGAAGTTCTACCAGGAATGAGTTTTCATGCAAAAACTGTCTATTTCAACTTAATTCGTCCATCCGATTCGAACTTTGTACTTTGCTATGAAGTTCTACCAGGAATGAGTTTTCATGCAAAAACTGTCTATTTCAACTTAATTCGTCCATCCAAAACGAACTTTGTACTTTGCTATGAAGTTCCACCAGGAATGAGTTTTCATACAAAAACTGTCTATTTCAACTTAATTCGTCCATCCGAATCGAACTTTGTACTTTGCTATGAAGTTCTACCAGGAATGAGTTTTCATGCAAAAACTGTCTATTTCAACTTAATTCATCCATCCAAAACGAACTTTGTACTTTGCTATGAAGTTCCACCAGGAATGAGTTTTCATGCAAAAACTGTCTATTTCAACTTAATTCGTCCATCCAAAACGAACTTTGTACTTTGCTATGAAGTTCTACCAGGAATGAGTTTTCATGCAAAAACTGTCTATTTCAACTTAATTCGTCCATCCGAATCGAACTTTGTACTTTGCTATGAAGTTCTACCAGGAATGAGTTTTCATGCAAAAACTGTCTATTTCAACTTAATTCATCCATCCAAAACGAACTTTGTACTTTGCTATGAAGTTCTACCAGGAATGAGTTTTCATGCAAAAACTGTCTATTTCAACTTAATTCGTCCATCCAAAACGAACTTTGTACTTTGCTATGAAGTTCTACCAGGAATGAGTTTTCATGCAAAAACTGTCTATTTCAACTAAATTGATCTATCCAAAACGAACTTTGTACTTTGCTATGAAGTTCTACCAGGAATGAGTTTTCATGCAAAAACTGTCTATTTCAACTTAATTCATCCATCCAAAACGAACTTTGTACTTTGCTATGAAGTTCTACCAGGAATGAGTTTTCATGCAAAAACTGTCTATTTCAACTTAATTCATCCATCCAAAACGAACTTTGTACTTTGCTATGAAGTTCTACCAGGAATGAGTTTTCATGCAAAAACTGTCTATTTCAACTTAACACTAGAACCGCCGATGGGACTTTTTTGTCCCATCGCACTCGGAAAAAGTGTGTTGTTCCGTTTGCCGTTGTGTCAACTCATTGAAATTTTGTGACTTTTATTTATTTTGAACGATTTTTCGAATGTGCTGATCAAAAATTGTGTATCCCATATAGTACTTTAAAAAAATCATTTCCAACCTAGAACCGCCAAATGGGACATTTTTGTCCCATAGGCGAAATACGTTGTGATGGCTGATATTCCTGCTGTCAACGAGTGGTGGATGTGCTTCTGCAAGTCTGGCAGTACTAGCGTGTATGCGTTTTCGTGACAAGACATGTCAATATGAATAGAACAATAAAAGTGCGCGAAAATATTCAACTGCATACCTTATTTTACATTTGCTTACTACGTGTGTATTTTTGCGCTATTATCAATCGGCTAATATATGTAAGCACCAGTTTTGTATACTCTACCGTAATTTTATTGGAAGCACTGGTTCGTCTGAGTGCCCCTATCCGCAGCTTTCCACTCAAAGCATCAACTGCTGGTTATTGCGTATAGGGATCCCCAGCACAATACTTGCAGCTCCAAACAAGTAGCCTTCACGTTTCGATTTGTCTGTTGGTCTTGATCGCTGTGTATGCTCTCCCAACACCCACGTAACCAGTTTGCCTGGTGTACTTAGGACATTGCAAGGTGAAATTTTTATTTGTGCGCTTTTAAGGGTATCTAAATATGGTGCGCCAGCGTGGTTTACGACCCGAAAATATTATCGCTGCTCTGAACGACATTTCCAGTGATCAATCAGAAGGGGATCCTCTGGCCGATACCTCTGACTGCGATTTATTTGATCCATTGGTATGCTCATCTGGTGAATCATCCGACAACCAGCTTGAAGATTGTGTTCCAGAACTTGTGTTCGTCGGCGTTGCCAGGTTCAAATGTCTTGTCACGAGGGCAAAAGTGCTAACGAATGCTTTACATGCAGTAGACCAGTATGTAAAAAATGTACTCAGAGAGTTTCGTACGTATGCGTTTCATGTGAGCCAGGTTCTGATGAAGCAATGTAATATAATGTCCTGATACCAACAAACCACAAAATATGTTATAGATGCTTAAAATAATTAATCTAGGTATTGATTTTGCTTTCGAAAAAAGCTTTGTCCTCTTCTTTTGGTCATTTAGAGCTATATTGACATCGCATTTTTGTTATGTTTCTAAAGGGAGTCATATACGCCCACGTAGACCCAAATAACTTAGAACAAAAGACTTGTTTTATTATCATAAAAACCCTACTTATCACTTGATTGTATAAAAAACCAATAGCTATAAGCCTAGATTCACTGTCGTACAATCCTATAAGGAATAATTAAAAGCGTTTATGACTGAAATTCCTAAAATGTTATATTAATGTAAAAAAAACCTGGCCTTGATATCCTTGGATATCATCATATCCTTGGAGATGCGATTGATATGATCTCAACTCAATTTTAATTATTGATTAAGTTGCTTATAAAGCTTTATTATTCCTAATTGTTATGTTTATTAATTATTTTACCACAAGAAACCCTTAGGAAATAATAAACATGTTTAAAAATTTATACATAACGAATGGGACAAAATTGTCCCATATGGCGGTTCTAGTAAGGTTGCAAAGTCCGGCGGTTCTAGTGTTAATTCGTCCATCCAAAACGAACTTTGTACTTTGCTATGAAGTTCCACCAGGAATGAGTTTTCATACAAAAACTGTCTATTTCAACTTAATTCATCCATCCAAAACGAACTTTGTACTTTGCTATGAAGTTCTACCAGGAATGAGTTTTCATGCAAAAACTGTCTATTTCAACTTAATTCGTCCATCCAAAACGAACTTTGTACTTTGCTATGAAGTTCTACCAGGAATGAGTTTTCATGCAAAAACTGTCTATTTCAACTAAATTGATCCATCCAAAACGAACTTTGTACTTTGCTATGAAGTTCCACCAGGAATGAGTTTTCATGCAAAAACTGTCTATTTCAACTTAATTCGTCCATCCGATTCGAACTTTGTACTTTGCTATGAAGTTCTACCAGGAATGAGTTTTCATGCAAAAACTGTCTATTTCAACTTAATTCGTCCATCCAAAACGAACTTTGTACTTTGCTATGAAGTTCTACCAGGAATGAGTTTTCATGCAAAAACTGTCTATTTCAACTAAATTGATCCATCCAAAACGAACTTTGTACTTTGCTATGAAGTTCCACCAGGAATGAGTTTTCATGCAAAAACTGTCTATTTCAACTTAATTCGTCCATCCGAATCGAACTTTGTACTTTGCTATGAAGTTCTACCAGGAATGAGTTTTTATGCAAAAACTGTCTATTTCAACTTAATTCGTCCATCCGAATCGAACTTTGTACTTTGCTATGAAGTTCTACCAGGAATGAGTTTTCATGCAAAAACTGTCTATTTCAACTAAATTGATCCATCCAAAACGAACTTTGTACTTTGCTATGAAGTTCCACCAGGAATGAGTTTTCATGCAAAAACTGTCTATTTCAACTTAATTCGTCCATCCGATTCGAACTTTGTACTTTGCTATGAAGTTCTACCAGGAATGAGTTTTCATGCAAAAACTGTCTATTTCAACTTAATTCGTCCATCCAAAACGAACTTTGTACTTTGCTATGAAGTTCTACCAGGAATGAGTTTTCATGCAAAAACTGTCTATTTCAACTAAATTGATCCATCCAAAACGAACTTTGTACTTTGCTATGAAGTTCTACCAGGAATGAGTTTTCATGCAAAAACTGTCTATTTCAACTTAATTCGTCCATCCGATTCGAACTTTGTACTTTGCTATGAAGTTCTACCAGGAATGAGTTTTCATGCAAAAACTGTCTATTTCAACTTAATTCGTCCATCCAAAACGAACTTTGTACTTTGCTATGAAGTTCCACCAGGAATGAGTTTTCATACAAAAACTGTCTATTTCAACTTAATTCGTCCATCCGAATCGAACTTTGTACTTTGCTATGAAGTTCTACCAGGAATGAGTTTTCATGCAAAAACTGTCTATTTCAACTTAATTCATCCATCCAAAACGAACTTTGTACTTTGCTATGAAGTTCCACCAGGAATGAGTTTTCATGCAAAAACTGTCTATTTCAACTTAATTCGTCCATCCAAAACGAACTTTGTACTTTGCTATGAAGTTCTACCAGGAATGAGTTTTCATGCAAAAACTGTCTATTTCAACTTAATTCGTCCATCCGAATCGAACTTTGTACTTTGCTATGAAGTTCTACCAGGAATGAGTTTTCATGCAAAAACTGTCTATTTCAACTTAATTCATCCATCCAAAACGAACTTTGTACTTTGCTATGAAGTTCTACCAGGAATGAGTTTTCATGCAAAAACTGTCTATTTCAACTTAATTCGTCCATCCAAAACGAACTTTGTACTTTGCTATGAAGTTCTACCAGGAATGAGTTTTCATGCAAAAACTGTCTATTTCAACTTAATTCGTCCATCCAAAACGAACTTTGTACTTTGCTATGAAGTTCCACCAGGAATGAGTTTTCATACAA
Organism: Anopheles moucheti; assembly: GCF_943734755.1. Lineage (NCBI taxonomy): Eukaryota > Metazoa > Arthropoda > Insecta > Diptera > Culicidae > Anopheles > Anopheles moucheti. The sequence goes on from NW_026453670.1 coordinate 219,674, forward strand.
AAACTGTCTATTTCAACTTAATTCGTCCATCCGAATCGAACTTTGTACTTTGCTATGAAGTTCTACCAGGAATGAGTTTTCATGCAAAAACTGTCTATTTCAACTAAATTGATCCATCCAAAACGAACTTTGTACTTTGCTATGAAGTTCCACCAGGAATGAGTTTTCATGCAAAAACTGTCTATTTCAACCTAATTCGTCCATCCAAAACGAACTTTGTACTTTGCTATGAAGTTCCACCAGGAATGAGTTTTCATACAAAAACTGTCTATTTCAACTTAATTCGTCCATCCGAATCGAACTTTGTACTTTGCTATAAAGTTCCACCAGGAATGAGTTTTCATGCAAAAACTGTCTATTTCAACTTAATTCGTCCATCCGATTCGAACTTTGTACTTTGCTATGAAGTTCTACCAGGAATGAGTTTTCATGCAAAAACTGTCTATTTCAACTTAATTCGTCCATCCAAAACGAACTTTGTACTTTGCTATGAAGTTCCACCAGGAATGAGTTTTCATGCAAAAACTGTCTATTTCAACTTAATTCGTCCATCCAAAACGAACTTTGTACTTTGCTATGAAGTTCCACCAGGAATGAGTTTTCATACAAAAACTGTCTATTTCAACTTAATTCGTCCATCCGAATCGAACTTTGTACTTTGCTATGAAGTTCTACCAGGAATGAGTTTTCATGCAAAAACTGTCTATTTCAACTTAATTCATCCATCCAAAACGAACTTTGTACTTTGCTATGAAGTTCTACCAGGAATGAGTTTTCATGCAAAAACTGTCTATTTCAACTTAATTCGTCCATCCAAAACGAACTTTGTACTTTGCTATGAAGTTCTACCAGGAATGAGTTTTCATGCAAAAACTGTCTATTTCAACTAAATTGATCCATCCAAAACGAACTTTGTACTTTGCTATGAAGTTCCACCAGGAATGAGTTTTCATGCAAAAACTGTCTATTTCAACTTAATTCGTCCATCCGATTCGAACTTTGTACTTTGCTATGAAGTTCTACCAGGAATGAGTTTTCATGCAAAAACTGTCTATTTCAACTTAATTCGTCCATCCAAAACGAACTTTGTACTTTGCTATGAAGTTCTACCAGGAATGAGTTTTCATGCAAAAACTGTCTATTTCAACTAAATTGATCCATCCAAAACGAACTTTGTACTTTGCTATGAAGTTCCACCAGGAATGAGTTTTCATGCAAAAACTGTCTATTTCAACTTAATTCGTCCATCCGATTCGAACTTTGTACTTTGCTATGAAGTTCTACCAGGAATGAGTTTTTATGCAAAAACTGTCTATTTCAACTAAATTGATCCATCCAAAACGAACTTTGTACTTTGCTATGAAGTTCTACCAGGAATGAGTTTTCATGCAAAAACTGTCTATTTCAACTAAATTGATCCATCCAAAACGAACTTTGTACTTTGCTATGAAGTTCTACCAGGAATGAGTTTTCATGCAAAAACTGTCTATTTCAACTAAATTGATCCATCCAAAACGAACTTTGTACTTTGCTATGAAGTTCTACCAGGAATGAGTTTTCATGCAAAAACTGTCTATTTCAACTTAATTCGTCCATCCAAAACGAACTTTGTACTTTGCTATGAAGTTCTACCAGGAATGAGTTTTCATGCAAAAACTGTCTATTTCAACTAAATTGATCCATCCAAAACGAACTTTGTACTTTGCTATGAAGTTCCACCAGGAATGAGTTTTCATGCAAAAACTGTCTATTTCAACTTAATTCATCCATCCAAAACGAACTTTGTACTTTGCTATGAAGTTCTACCAGGAATGAGTTTTCATGCAAAAACTGTCTATTTCAACTAAATTGATCCATCCAAAACGAACTTTGTACTTTGCTATGAAGTTCTACCAGGAATGAGTTTTCATGCAAAAACTGTCTATTTCAACTTAATTCGTCCATCCAAAACGAACTTTGTACTTTGCTATGAAGTTCTACCAGGAATGAGTTTTCATGCAAAAACTGTCTATTTCAACTAAATTGATCCATCCAAAACGAACTTTGTACTTTGCTATGAAGTTCCACCAGGAATGAGTTTTCATGCAAAAACTGTCTATTTCAACTTAATTCGTCCATCCGATTCGAACTTTGTACTTTGCTATGAAGTTCTACCAGGAATGAGTTTTTATGCAAAAACTGTCTATTTCAACTAAATTGATCCATCCAAAACGAACTTTGTACTTTGCTATGAAGTTCTACCAGGAATGAGTTTTCATGCAAAAACTGTCTATTTCAACTAAATTGATCCATCCAAAACGAACTTTGTACTTTGCTATGAAGTTCCACCAGGAATGAGTTTTCATGCAAAAACTGTCTATTTCAACTTAATTCATCCATCCAAAACGAACTTTGTACTTTGCTATGAAGTTCTACCAGGAATGAGTTTTCATGCAAAAACTGTCTATTTCAACTTAATTCGTCCATCCAAAACGAACTTTGTACTTTGCTATGAAGTTCTACCAGGAATGAGTTTTCATGCAAAAACTGTCTATTTCAACTAAATTGATCCATCCAAAACGAACTTTGTACTTTGCTATGCAGTTCTACCAGGAATGAGTTTTCATGCAAAAACTGTCTATTTCAACTAAATTGATCCATCCAAAACAAACTTTGTACTTTGCTATGAAGTTCCACCAGGAATGAGTTTTCATGCAAAAACTGTCTATTTCAACTAAATTGATCCATCCAAAACGAACTTTGTTCTTTGCTATGAAGTTCCACCAGGAATGAGTTTTCATACAAAAACTGGTACCTATCGCGAAGCAAGTCGTTAAAATTTATCCACCTGCTAGGTTTTATCCACCATTATATTTATCTACTAGAAATGGTATCGCGAACGTTTTTCCCCTACTAGTCTATTAAATCATACCAACCATTATAAATACAGATCTAGTAGTTTTGTCATTTGTCAAAATCTATGGTTTCTCTTCATATCGTCGGCTAACGAAGAAGTGTTTTGCGTGATGCAGCAACTTGCAGCACATTCCTTTCACCTTTCCCATTTCACGACTAGGCTAGTTCTTCTATTTTATTTCTTCTAAAGTGACTTTTCCCGTACGCAGGCGGTCCGGTTCTAATCGTCATTTATTCTAGAGAAATAAGTTATTCGTGAATGTTAGTGTTTTTCATTTGGACGTGGCTAAATTAAGGTAATTCCTACTCCACATGGACGGCGGTCGCGGCAGTACCGCGAAAAACGCGGCGTGGTTTAAGATGGACAACTCTGCGGAACAGCAGCCACGGAAGATTTGAGAACCGCCACGGACCGAGATGAGCCGGGCCGAGCAGATGTTCTGTATTGGCAACGAAAGTTATACGCGTTTTCCGCGGCACCGCTCATGTGGAGGCGGCCTAACAGAATACGGTTAGTTTTGAAAAGGAAAGAGATTAGCAAAGAAAAGCAGACAAAAAATGAGAAGAAAAAAAGCGGAAGTCCGTTTTAGCAGAATAAAAAAATTAAATTAATGAAAATTTTTAATTTTTTTTATAAGTTTGTACCTTTCCTTTTCAACAATAAATTTCCCATTACATTACATTACATTTCCCGTGAAGTAAGTTCTTAAATCTTAACATAAAACGGGGTTGATACCGTATAACTACTGCATCGAGGCAGTAGGTAAATATATGGGTTGATATAATTAGTTTAGCTCGTTCGCGATACAAATTAAAGACTTTTTTAACGACTACTCGATTTTTTACCCACGATTTGTATGGTAGTCATGGCAGTTGCCTTCACCGTTTTAAGGGTTGACAAATTTGTTGCGTTGCGATACCAATCCGCCATAACTGTCATTATAGGGGTTGATATTATTATCGACTAGTAGTTAATTTTGTTCGCGATAGGTACCTGTCTATTTCAACTAAATTGATCCATCCAAAACGAACTTTGTACTTTGCTATGAAGTTCCACCAGGAATGAGTTTTCATGCAAAAACTGTCTATTTCAACTAAATTCGTCCATCCAAAACGAACTTTGTACTTTGCTATGAAGTTCTACCAGGAATGAGTTTTCATGCAAAAACTGTCTATTTCAACTAAATTGATCCATCCAAAACGAACTTTGTACTTTGCTATGAAGTTCCACCAGGAATGAGTTTTCATACAAAAACTGTCTATTTCAACTAAATTGATCCATCCAAAACGAACTTTGTACTTTGCTATGCAGTTCTACCAGGAATGAGTTTTCATGCAAAAACTGTCTATTTAAACTTAATTCGTCCATCCAAAACGAACTTTGTACTTTGCTATGAAGTTCCACCAGGAATGAGTTTTCGTACAAAAACTGTCTATTTCAACTAAATTGATCCATCCAAAACGAACTTTGTACTTTGCTATGAAGTTCCACCAGGAATGAGTTTTCGTACAAAAACTGTCTATTTCAACTAAATTGATCCATCCAAAACGAACTTTGTACTTTGCTATGAAGTTTCACTAGGAATGAGTTTTCATACAAAAACTGTCTATTTCAACTAAATTGATCCATCCAAAACGAACTTTGTACTTTGCTATGAAGTTCCACCAGGAATGAGTTTTCGTACAAAAACTGTCTATTTCAACTTAATTCATCCATCCAAAATGAACTTTGTACTTTGCTATGAAGTTCTACCAGGAATGAGTTTTCATGCAAAAACTGTCTATTTCAACTAAATTGATCCATCCAAAACGAACTTTGTACTTTGCTATGAAGTTCCACCAGGAATGAGTTTTCATACAAAAACTGTCTATTTCAACTTAATTCGTCCATCCAAAACGAACTTTGTACTTTGCTATGAAGTTCTACCAGGAATGAGTTTTCATGCAAAAACTGTCTATTTCAACTAAATTCGTCCATCCAAAACGAACTTTGTACTTTGCTATGAAGTTCTACCAGGAATGAGTTTTCATGCAAAAACTGTCTATTTCAACTAAATTGATCCATCCAAAACGAACTTTGTACTTTGCTATGAAGTTCCACCAGGAATGAGTTTTCATGCAAAAACTGTCTATTTCAACTAAATTGATCCATCCAAAACGAACTTTGTACTTTGCTATGAAGTTCCACCAGGAATGAGTTTTCATGCAAAAACTGTCTATTTCAACCTAATTCATCCATCCAAAACAAACTTTGTACTTTGCTATGAAGTTCCACCAGGAATGAGTTTTCATGCAAAAACTGTCTATTTCAACTAAATTGATCCATCCAAAACGAACTTTGTACTTTGCTATGAAGTTCCACCAGGAATGAGTTTTCATGCAAAAACTGTCTATTTCAACCTAATTCATCCATCCAAAACAAACTTTGTACTTTGCTATGAAGTTCCACCAGGAATGAGTTTTCATGCAAAAACTGTCTATTTCAACTAAATTGATCCATCCAAAACGAACTTTGTTCTTTGCTATGAAGTTCCACCAGGAATGAGTTTTCATACAAAAACTGGTACCTATCGCGAAGCAAGTCGTTAAAATTTATCCACCTGCTAGGTTTTATCCACCATTATATTTATCTACTAGAAATGGTATCGCGAACGTTTTTCCCCTACTAGTCTATTAAATCATACCAACCATTATAAATACAGATCTAGTAGTTTTGTCATTTGTCAAAATCTATGGTTTCTCTTCATATCGTCGGCTAACGAAGAAGTGTTTTGCGTGATGCAGCAACTTGCAGCACATTCCTTTCACCTTTCCCATTTCACGACTAGGCTAGTTCTTCTATTTTATTTCTTCTAAAGTGACTTTTCCCGTACGCAGGCGGTCCGGTTCTAATCGTCATTTATTCTAGAGAAATAAGTTATTCGTGAATGTTAGTGTTTTTCATTTGGACGTGGCTAAATTAAGGTAATTCCTACTCCACATGGACGGCGGTCGCGGCAGTACCGCGAAAAACGCGGCGTGGTTTAAGATGGACAACTCTGCGGAACAGCAGCCACGGAAGATTTGAGAACCGCCACGGACCGAGATGAGCCGGGCCGAGCAGATGTTCTGTATTGGCAACGAAAGTTATACGCGTTTTCCGCGGCACCGCTCATGTGGAGACGGCCTAACAGAATACGGTTAGTTTTGAAAAGGAAAGAGATTAGCAAAGAAAAGCAGACAAAAAATGAGAAGAAAAAAAGCGGAAGTCCGTTTTACCAGAATAAAAAAATTAAATTAATGAAAATTTTTAATTTTTTTTATAAGTTTGTACCTTTCCTTTTCAACAATAAATTTCTCATTACATTACATTACATTTCCCGTGAAGTAAGTTCTTAAATCTTAACATAAAACGGGGTTGATACCGTATAACTACTGCATCGAGGCAGTAGGTAAATATATGGGTTGATATAATTAGTTTAGCTCGTTCGCGATACAAATTCAAGACTTTTTTAACGACTACTCGATTTTTTACCCACGATTTGTATGGTAGTCATGGCAGTTGCCTTCACCGTTTTAAGGGTTGACAAATTTGTTGCGTTGCGATACCAATCCGCCATAACTGTCATTATAGGGGTTGATATTATTATCGACTAGTAGTTAATTTTGTTCGCGATAGGTACCTGTCTATTTCAACTAAATTGATCCATCCAAAACGAACTTTGTACTTTGCTATGAAGTTCCACCAGGAATGAGTTTTCATGCAAAAACTGTCTATTTCAACTAAATTGATCCATCCAAAACGAACTTTGTACTTTGCTATGAAGTTCCACCAGGAATGAGTTTTCATACAAAAACTGTCTATTTCAACTAAATTGATCCATCCAAAACGAACTTTGTACTTTGCTATGCAGTTCTACCAGGAATGAGTTTTCATGCAAAAACTGTCTATTTAAACTTAATTCGTCCATCCAAAACGAACTTTGTACTTTGCTATGAAGTTCCACCAGGAATGAGTTTTCGTACAAAAACTGTCTATTTCAACTAAATTGATCCATCCAAAACGAACTTTGTACTTTGCTATGAAGTTCCACCAGGAATGAGTTTTCGTACAAAAACTGTCTATTTCAACTAAATTGATCCATCCAAAACGAACTTTGTACTTTGCTATGAAGTTTCACTAGGAATGAGTTTTCATACAAAAACTGTCTATTTCAACTAAATTGATCCATCCAAAACGAACTTTGTACTTTGCTATGAAGTTCCACCAGGAATGAGTTTTCGTACAAAAACTGTCTATTTCAACTTAATTCATCCATCCAAAATGAACTTTGTACTTTGCTATGAAGTTCTACCAGGAATGAGTTTTCATGCAAAAACTGTCTATTTCAACTAAATTGATCCATCCAAAACGAACTTTGTACTTTGCTATGAAGTTCCACCAGGAATGAGTTTTCATACAAAAACTGTCTATTTCAACTTAATTCGTCCATCCAAAACGAACTTTGTACTTTGCTATGAAGTTCTACCAGGAATGAGTTTTCATGCAAAAACTGTCTATTTCAACTAAATTCGTCCATCCAAAACGAACTTTGTACTTTGCTATGAAGTTCTACCAGGAATGAGTTTTCATGCAAAAACTGTCTATTTCAACTAAATTGATCCATCCAAAACGAACTTTGTACTTTGCTATGAAGTTCCACCAGGAATGAGTTTTCATACAAAAACTGTCTATTTCAACTAAATTGATCCATCCAAAACGAACTTTGTACTTTGCTATGCAGTTCTACCAGGAATGAGTTTTCATGCAAAAACTGTCTATTTCAACTTAATTCGTCCATCCAAAACGAACTTTGTACTTTGCTATGAAGTTCCACCAGGAATGAGTTTTCGTACAAAAACTGTCTATTTCAACTAAATTGATCCATCCAAAACGAACTTTGTACTTTGCTATGAAGTTCCACCAGGAATGAGTTTTCATGCAAAAACTGTCTATTTCAACTAAATTGATCCATCCAAAACGAACTTTGTACTTTGCTATGAAGTTTCACTAGGAATGAGTTTTCATACAAAAACTGTCTATTTCAACTAAATTGATCCATCCAAAACGAACTTTGTACTTTGCTATGAAGTTCCACCAGGAATGAGTTTTCGTACAAAAACTGTCTATTTCAACTTAATTCATCCATCCAAAATGAACTTTGTACTTTGCTATGAAGTTCTACCAGGAATGAGTTTTCATGCAAAAACTGTCTATTTCAACTAAATTGATCCATCCAAAACGAACTTTGTACTTTGCTATGAAGTTCCACCAGGAATGAGTTTTCATGCAAAAACTGTCTATTGCAACTAAATTGATCCATCCAAAACGAACTTTGTACTTTGCTATGAAGTTCCACCAGGAATGAGTTTTCATGCAAAAACTGTCTATTTCAACTAAATTGATCCATCCAAAACGAACTTTGTACTTTGCTATGAAGTTCCACCAGGAATGAGTTTTCGTACAAAAACTGTCTATTTCAACTAAATTCATCCATCCAAAACGAACTTTGTACTTTGCTATGAAGTTCCACCAGGAATGAGTTTTCATGCAAAAACTGTCTATTTCAACTAAATTGATCCATCCAAAACGAACTTTGTACTTTGCTATGAAGTTCCACCAGGAATGAGTTTTCGTACAAAAACTGTCTATTTCAACTTAATTCATCCATCCAAAATGAACTTTGTACTTTGCGATGAAGTTCTACCAGGAATGAGTTTTCATGCAAAAACTGTCTATTTCAACTTAATTCGTCCATCCAAAACGAACTTTGTACTTTGCTATGAAGTTCTACCAGGAATGAGTTTTCATGCAAAAACTGTCTATTTCAACTAAATTCATCCATCCAAAACGAACTTTGTACTTTGCTATGAAGTTCCACCAGGAATGAGTTTTCATGCAAAAACTGTCTATTTCAACTAAATTGATCCATCCAAAACGAACTTTGTACTTTGCTATGAAGTTCCACCAGGAATGAGTTTTCGTACAAAAACTGTCTATTTCAACTTAATTCATCCATCCAAAATGAACTTTGTACTTTGCTATGAAGTTCCACCAGGAATGAGTTTTCATGCAAAAACTGTCTATTTCAACTAAATTGATCCATCCGAAACGAACTTTGTACTTTGCTATGAAGTTCCACCAGGAATGAGTTTTCGTACAAAAACTGTCTATTTCAACTTAATTCATCCATCCAAAATGAACTTTGTACTTTGCTATGAAGTTCTACCAGGAATGAGTTTTCATGCAAAAACTGTCTATTTCAACTTAATTCGTCCATCCAAAACGAACTTTGTACTTTGCTATGAAGTTCCACCAGGAATGAGTTTTCATACAAAAACTGTCTATTTCAACTTAATTCATCCATCCAAAACGAACTTTGTACTTTGCTATGAAGTTCCACCAGGAATGAGTTTTCATACAAAAACTGTCTATTTCAACTTAATTCATCCATCCAAAACGAACTTTGTACTTTGCTATGAAGTTCCACCAGGAATGAGTTTTCATGCAAAAACTGTCTATTTCAACTAAATTGATCCATCCAAAACGAACTTTGTACTTTGCTATGAAGTTCCACCAGGAATGAGTTTTCATGCAAAAACTGTCTATTTCAACTAAATTGATCCATCCAAAACGAACTTTGTACTTTGCTATGAAGTTCCACCACGAATGAGTTTTCATGCAAAAACTGTCTATTTCAACTAAATTGATCCATCCAAAACGAACTTTGTACTTTGCTATGAAGTTCCACCAGGAATGAGTTTTCGTACAAAAACTGTCTATTTCAACTAAATTGATCCATCCAAAACGAACTTTGTACTTTGCTATGAAGTTCCACCAGGAATGAGTTTTCGTACAAAAACTGTCTATTTCAACTTAATTCATCCATCCAAAACGAACTTTGTACTTTGCTATGAAGTTCCACCAGGAATGAGTTTTCATGCAAAAACTGTCTATTTCAACTAAATTGATCCATCCGAAACGAACTTTGTACTTTGCTATGAAGTTCCACCAGGAATGAGTTTTCATGCAAAAACTGTCTATTTCAACTAAATTGATCCATCCAAAACAAACTTTGTACTTTGCTATGAAGTTCCACCAGGAATGAGTTTTCATACAAAAACTGTCTATTTCAACTTAATTCATCCATCCAAAACGAACTTTGTACTTTGCTATGAAGTTCCACCAGGAATGAGTTTTCATGCAAAAACTGTCTATTTCAACTAAATTGATCCATCCAAAACGAACTTTGTACTTTGCTATGAAGTTCCACCAGGAATGAGTTTTCATGCAAAAACTGTCTATTTCAACTAAATTGATCCATCCAAAACGAACTTTGTACTTTGCTATGAAGTTCCACCACGAATGAGTTTTCATGCAAAAACTGTCTATTTCAACTAAATTGATCCATCCAAAACGAACTTTGTACTTTGCTATGAAGTTCCACCAGGAATGAGTTTTCGTACAAAAACTGTCTATTTCAACTAAATTGATCCATCCAAAACGAACTTTGTACTTTGCTATGAAGTTCCACCAGGAATGAGTTTTCGTACAAAAACTGTCTATTTCAACTTAATTCATCCATCCAAAACGAACTTTGTACTTTGCTATGAAGTTCCACCAGGAATGAGTTTTCATGCAAAAACTGTCTATTTCAACTAAATTGATCCATCCGAAACGAACTTTGTACTTTGCTATGAAGTTCCACCAGGAATGAGTTTTCATGCAAAAACTGTCTATTTCAACTAAATTGATCCATCCAAAACAAACTTTGTACTTTGCTATGAAGTTCCACCAGGAATGAGTTTTCATACAAAAACTGTCTATTTCAACTTAATTCATCCATCCAAAACGAACTTTGTACTTTGCTATGAAGTTCCACCAGGAATGAGTTTTCATGCAAAAACTGTCTATTTCAACTTAATTCATCCATCCAAAACGAACTTTGTACTTTGCTATGAAGTTCCACCAGGAATGAGTTTTCATGCAAAAACTGTCTATTTCAACTAAATTGATCCATCCAAAACGAACTTTGTACTTTGCTATGAAGTTCCACCAGGAATGAGTTTTCATACAAAAACTGTCTATTTCAACTTAATTCATCCATCCAAAACGAACTTTGTACTTTGCTATGAAGTTCCACCAGGAATGAGTTTTCATGCAAAAACTGTCTATTTCAACTAAATTGATCCATCCAAAACGAACTTTGTACTTTGCTATGAAGTTCCACCAGGAATGAGTTTTCATACAAAAACTGTCTATTTCAACTTAATTCATCCATCCAAAACGAACTTTGTACTTTGCTATGAAGTTCCACCAGGAATGAGTTTTCATGCAAAAACTGTCTATTTCAACTTAATTCATCCATCCAAAACGAACTTTGTACTTTGCTATGAAGTTCCACCAGGAATGAGTTTTCATACAAAAACTGTCTATTTCAACTTAATTCATCCATCCAAAACGAACTTTGTACTTTGCTATGAAGTTCCACCAGGAATGAGTTTTCATGCAAAAACTGTCTATTTCAACTAAATTGATCCATCCAAAACGAACTTTGTACTTTGCTATGAAGTTCCACCAGGAATGAGTTTTCATGCAAAAACTGTCTATTTCAACTAAATTGATCCATCCAAAACGAACTTTGTACTTTGCTATGAAGTTCTACCAGGAATGAGTTTTCATGCAAAAACTGTCTATTTCAACTAAATTGATCCATCCGAAACGAACTTTGTACTTTGCTATGAAGTTCCACCAGGAATGAGTTTTCATGCAAAAACTGTCTATTTCAACTAAATTGATCCATCCGATACGAACTTTGTACTTTGCTATGAAGTTCCACCAGGAATGAGTTTTCATGCAAAAACTGTCTATTTCAACTAAATTGATCCATCCAAAACAAACTTTGTACTTTGCTATGAAGTTCCACCAGGAATGAGTTTTCATACAAAAACTGTCTATTTCAACTTAATTCATCCATCCAAAACGAACTTTGTACTTTGCTATGAAGTTCCACCAGGAATGAGTTTTCCCCATCATGCAAAAACTGTCTATTTCAACTTAATTCATCCATCCAAAACGAACTTTGTACTTTGCTATGAAGTTCCACCAGGAATGAGTTTTTCATGCAAAAACTGTCTATTTCAACTAAATTGATCCATCCAAAACGAACTTTGTACTTTGCTATGAAGTTCCACCAGGAATGAGTTTTCATACAAAAACTGTCTATTTCAACTTAATTCATCCATCCAAAACGAACTTTGTACTTTGCTATGAAGTTCCACCAGGAATGAGTTTTCATGCAAAAACTGTCTATTTCAACTAAATTGATCATCCAAAACGAACTTTGTACTTTGCTATGAAGTTCCACCAGGAATGAGTTTTCATACAAAAACTGTCTATTTCAACTTAATTCATCCATCCAAAACGAACTTTGTACTTTTGCTATGAAGTTCCACCAGGAATGAGTTTTCATGCAAAAACTGTCTATTTCACTTAATTCATCCATCCAAAACGAACTTTGTACTTTGCTATGAAGTTCCACCAGGAATGAGTTTTCATGCAAAAACTGTCTATTTCAACTTAATTCATCCATCCAAAACGAACTTTGTACTTTGCTATGAAGTTCCACCAGGAATGAGTTTTCATACAAAAACTGTCCATTTCAACTTAATTCATCCATCCAAAACGAACTTTTGTACTTTGCTATGAAGTTTCCACCAGGAATGAGTTTTCATGCAAAAACTGTCTATTTCAACTTAATTCATCCATCCAAAACGAACTTTGTACTTTGCTATGAAGTTCCACCAGGAATGAGTTTTCATGCAAAAACTGTCTATTTCAACTAAATTGATCCATCCAAAACAAACTTTGTACTTTGCTATGAAGTTCCACCAGGAATGAGTTTTCATGCAAAAACTGTCTATTTCAACTTAATTCGTCCATCCAAAACGAACTTTGTACTTTGCTATGAAGTTCCACCAGGAATGAGTTTTCATGCAAAAACTGTCTATTTCAACTAAATTGATCCATCCGATACGAACTTTGTACTTTGCTATGAAGTTCCACCAGGAATGAGTTTTCATGCAAAAACTGTCTATTTCAACTAAATTGATCCATCCAAAACGAACTTTGTACTTTGCTATGAAGTTCCACCAGGAATGAGTTTTCATGCAAAAACTGTCTATTTCAACTTAATTCATCCATCCAAAACGAACTTTGTACTTTGCTATGAAGTTCCACCAGGAATGAGTTTTCATGCAAAAACTGTCTATTTCAACTAAATTGATCCATCCAAAACGAACTTTGTACTTTGCTATGAAGTTCCACCAGGAATGAGTTTTCATGCAAAAACTGTCTATTTCAACTTAATTCATCCATCCAAAACGAACTTTGTACTTTGCTATGAAGTTCCACCAGGAATGAGTTTTCATGCAAAAACTGTCTATTTCTACTTAATTCATCCATCCAAAACGAACTTTGTACTTTGCTATGAAGTTCCACCAGGAATGAGTTTTCATGCAAAAACTGTCTATTTCAACTTAATTCATCCATCCAAAACGAACTTTGTACTTTGCTATGAAGTTCCACCAGGAATGAGTTTTCATGCAAAAACTGTCTATTTCAACTTAATTCATCCATCCAAAACGAACTTTGTACTTTGCTATGAAGTTCCACCAGGAATGAGTTTTCATGCAAAAACTGTCTATTTCTACTTAATTCATCCATCCAAAACGAACTTTGTACTTTGCTATGAAGTTCCACCAGGAATGAGTTTTCATGCAAAAACTGTCTATTTCAACTTAATTCGTCCATCCAAAACGAACTTTGTACTTTGCTATGAAGTTCCACCAGGAATGAGTTTTCATGCAAAAACTGTCTATTTCAACTAAATTCATCCATCCAAAACGAACTTTGTACTTTGCTATGAAGTTCCACCAGGAATGAGTTTTCATGCAAAAACTGTCTATTTCAACTAAATTGATCCATCCAAAACGAACTTTGTACTTTGCTATGAAGTTCCACCAGGAATGAGTTTTCATGCAAAAACTGTCTATTTCAACTTAATTCATCCATCCAAAACGAACTTTGTACTTTGCTATGAAGTTCCACCAGGAATGAGTTTTCATGCAAAAACTGTCTATTTCAACTAAATTGATCCATCCAAAACGAACTTTGTACTTTGCTATGAAGTTCCACCAGGAATGAGTTTTCATGCAAAAACTGTCTATTTCAACTAAATTGATCCATCCAAAACGAACTTTGTACTTTGCTATGAAGTTCCACCAGGAATGAGTTTTCATGCAAAAACTGTCTATTTCAACTAAATTGATCCATCCAAAACGAACTTTGTACTTTGCTATGAAGTTCTACCAGGAATGAGTTTTCATGCAAAAACTGTCTATTTCAACTAAATTGATCCATCCGATACGAACTTTGTACTTTGCTATGAAGTTCCACCAGGAATGAGTTTTCATGCAAAAACTGTCTATTTCAACTAAATTGATCCATCCGATACGAACTTTGTACTTTGCTATGAAGTTCCACCAGGAATGAGTTTTCATGCAAAAACTGTCTATTTCAACTAAATTGATCCATCCAAAACAAACTTTGTACTTTGCTATGAAGTTCCACCAGGAATGAGTTTTCATACAAAAACTGTCTATTTCAACTTAATTCATCCATCCAAAACGAACTTTGTACTTTGCTATGAAGTTCCACCAGGAATGAGTTTTCATGCAAAAACTGTCTATTTCAACTTAATTCATCCATCCAAAACGAACTTTGTACTTTGCTATGAAGTTCCACCAGGAATGAGTTTTCATGCAAAAACTGTCTATTTCAACTAAATTGATCCATCCAAAACGAACTTTGTACTTTGCTATGAAGTTCCACCAGGAATGAGTTTTCATACAAAAACTGTCTATTTCAACTTAATTCATCCATCAAAAACGAACTTTGTACTTTGCTATGAAGTTCCACCAGGAATGAGTTTTCATGCAAAAACTGTCTATTTCAACTAAATTGATCCATCCAAAACGAACTTTGTACTTTGCTATGAAGTTCCACCAGGAATGAGTTTTCATACAAAAACTGTCTATTTCAACTTAATTCATCCATCCAAAACGAACTTTGTACTTTGCTATGAAGTTCCACCAGGAATGAGTTTTCATGCAAAAACTGTCTATTTCAACTTAATTCATCCATCCAAAACGAACTTTGTACTTTGCTATGAAGTTCCACCAGGAATGAGTTTTCATGCAAAAACTGTCTATTTCAACTTAATTCATCCATCCAAAACGAACTTTGTACTTTGCTATGAAGTTCCACCAGGAATGAGTTTTCATACAAAAACTGTCCATTTCAACTTAATTCATCCATCCAAAACGAACTTTGTACTTTGCTATGAAGTTCCACCAGGAATGAGTTTTCATGCAAAAACTGTCTATTTCAACTTAATTCATCCATCCAAAACGAACTTTGTACTTTGCTATGAAGTTCCACCAGGAATGAGTTTTCATGCAAAAACTGTCTATTTCAACTAAATTGATCCATCCAAAACAAACTTTGTACTTTGCTATGAAGTTCCACCAGGAATGAGTTTTCATGCAAAAACTGTCTATTTCAACTTAATTCGTCCATCCAAAACGAACTTTGTACTTTGCTATGAAGTTCCACCAGGAATGAGTTTTCATGCAAAAACTGTCTATTTCAACTAAATTGATCCATCCGATACGAACTTTGTACTTTGCTATGAAGTTCCACCAGGAATGAGTTTTCATGCAAAAACTGTCTATTTCAACTAAATTGATCCATCCAAAACGAACTTTGTACTTTGCTATGAAGTTCCACCAGGAATGAGTTTTCATGCAAAAACTGTCTATTTCAACTAAATTGATCCATCCAAAACGAACTTTGTACTTTGCTATGAAGTTCCACCAGGAATGAGTTTTCATGCAAAAACTGTCTATTTCAACTAAATTGATCCATCCAAAACGAACTTTGTACTTTGCTATGAAGTTCCACCAGGAATGAGTTTTCATGCAAAAACTGTCTATTTCAACTTAATTCATCCATCCAAAACGAACTTTGTACTTTGCTATGAAGTTCCACCAGGAATGAGTTTTCATGCAAAAACTGTCTATTTCAACTAAATTGATCCATCCAAAACAAACTTTGTACTTTGCTATGAAGTTCCACCAGGAATGAGTTTTCATGCAAAAACTGTCTATTTCAACTTAATTCGTCCATCCAAAACGAACTTTGTACTTTGCTATGAAGTTCCACCAGGAATGAGTTTTCATGCAAAAACTGTCTATTTCAACTTAATTCATCCATCCAAAACGAACTTTGTACTTTGCTATGAAGTTCCACCAGGAATGAGTTTTCATGCAAAAACTGTCTATTTCTACTTAATTCATCCATCCAAAACGAACTTTGTACTTTGCTATGAAGTTCCACCAGGAATGAGTTTTCATGCAAAAACTGTCTATTTCAACTTAATTCGTCCATCCAAAACGAACTTTGTACTTTGCTATGAAGTTCCACCAGGAATGAGTTTTCATGCAAAAACTGTCTATTTCAACTAAATTCATCCATCCAAAACGAACTTTGTACTTTGCTATGAAGTTCCACCAGGAATGAGTTTTCATGCAAAAACTGTCTATTTCAACTTAATTCATCCATCCAAAACGAACTTTGTACTTTGCTATGAAGTTCCACCAGGAATGAGTTTTCATGCAAAAACTGTCTATTTCAACTAAATTGATCCATCCAAAACGAACTTTGTACTTTGCTATGAAGTTCCACCAGGAATGAGTTTTCATGCAAAAACTGTCTATTTCAACTTAATTCATCCATCCAAAACGAACTTTGTACTTTGCTATGAAGTTCCACCAGGAATGAGTTTTCATGCAAAAACTGTCTATTTCAACTTAATTCGTCCATCCAAAACGAACTTTGTACTTTGCTATGAAGTTCCACCAGGAATGAGTTTTCATGCAAAAACTGTCTATTTCAACTTAATTCATCCATCCAAAACGAACTTTGTACTTTGCTATGAAGTTCCACCAGGAATGAGTTTTCATGCAAAAACTGTCTATTTCAACTTAATTCATCCATCCAAAACGAACTTTGTACTTTGCTATGAAGTTCCACCAGGAATGAGTTTTCATACAAAAACTGTCTATTTCAACTTAATTCATCCATCCAAAACGAACTTTGTACTTTGCTATGAAGTTCCACCAGGAATGAGTTTTCATGCAAAAACTGTCTATTTCAACTAAATTGATCTATCCAAAACGAACTTTGTACTTTGCTATGAAGTTCCACCAGGAATGAGTTTTCATACAAAAACTGTCTATTTCAACTTAATTCATCCATCCAAAACGAACTTTGTACTTTGCTATGAAGTTCCACCAGGAATGAGTTTTCATGCAAAAACTGTCTATTTCAACTTAATTCATCCATCCAAAACGAACTTTGTACTTTGCTATGAAGTTCCACCAGGAATGAGTTTTCATGCAAAAACTGTCTATTTCAACTAAATTGATCCATCCAAAACGAACTTTGTACTTTGCTATGAAGTTCCACCAGGAATGAGTTTTCATGCAAAAACTGTCTATTTCAACTTAATTCATCCATCCAAAACGAACTTTGTACTTTGCTATGAAGTTCCACCAGGAATGAGTTTTCATGCAAAAACTGTCTATTTCAACTTAATTCGTCCATCCAAAACGAACTTTGTACTTTGCTATGAAGTTCCACCAGGAATGAGTTTTCATGCAAAAACTGTCTATTTCAACTTAATTCATCCATCCAAAACGAACTTTGTACTTTGCTATGAAGTTCCACCAGGAATGAGTTTTCATGCAAAAACTGTCTATTTCAACTAAATTGATCCATCCAAAACGAACTTTGTACTTTGCTATGAAGTTCCACCAGGAATGAGTTTTCATGCAAAAACTGTCTATTTCAACTTAAATCGTCCATCCAAAACGAACTTTGTACTTTGCTATGAAGTTCCACCAGGAATGAGTTTTCATGCAAAAACTGTCAATTTCAACTTAATTGATCCATCCAAAACGAACTTTGTACTTTGCTATGAAGTTCCACCAGGAATGAGTTTTCATGCAAAAACTGTCTCTTTCAACTTAATTCATCCATCCAAAACGAACTTTGTACTTTGCTATGAAGTTCCACCAGGAATGAGTTTTCATGCAAAAACTGTCTATTTCAACTAAATTGATCCATCCAAAACGAACTTTGTACTTTGCTATGAAGTTCCACCAGGAATGAGTTTTCATGCAAAAACTGTCTATTTCAACTAAATTGATCCATCCAAAACGAACTTTGTACTTTGCTATGAAGTTCCACCAGGAATGTGTTACCATGCAAAAACTGTCTATTTCAACTTAATTTATCCATCCAAAACGAACTTTGTACTTTGCTATGAAGTTCCACCAGGAATGAGTTTTCATGCAAAAACTGTCTATTTCAACTTAATTCATCCATCCAAAACGAACTTGGTACTTTGCTATGTAGTTCTACCAGGAATGTGTTACCATGCAAAAACTGTCTATTTCAACTTAATTCATCCATCCAAAACGAACTTTGTACTTTGCTATGAAGTTCCACCAGGAATGAGTTTTCATACAAAAACTGTCTATTTCAACTTAATTCATCCATCCAAAACGAACTTTGTACTTTGCTATGAAGTTCCACCAGGAATGTGTTACCATGCAAAAACTGTCTATTTCAACTTAATTTATCCATCCAAAACGAACTTTGTACTTTGCTATGAAGTTCCACCAGGAATGAGTTTTCATGCAAAAACTGTCTATTTCAACTTAATTCATCCATCCAAAACGAACTTGGTACTTTGCTATGTAGTTCTACCAGGAATGTGTTACCATGCAAAAACTGTCTATTTCAACTTAATTCATCCATCCAAAACGAACTTTGTACTTTGCTATGAAGTTCCACCAGGAATGAGTTTTCATACAAAAACTGTCTATTTCAACTTAATTCATCCATCCAAAACGAACTTTGTACTTTGCTATGAAGTTCCACCAGGAATGAGTTTTCATGCAAAAACTGTCTATTTCAACTTAATTTATCCATCCAAAACGAACTTTGTACTTTGCTATGAAGTTCCACCAGGAATGAGTTTTCATGCAAAAACTGTCTATTTCAACTTAATTCGTCCATCCAAAACGAACTTTGTACTTTGCTATGAAGTTCCACCAGGAATGAGTTTTCATGCAAAAACTGTCTATTTCAACTTAATTCATCCATCCAAAACGAACTTTGTACTTTGCTATGAAGTTCCACCAGGAATGAGTTTTCATACAAAAACTGTCTATTTCAACTTAATTCATCCATCCAAAACGAACTTTGTACTTTGCTATGAAGTTCCACCAGGAATGAGTTTTCATGCAAAAACTGTCTATTTCAACTTAATTCATCCATCCAAAACGAACTTTGTACTTTGCTATGAAGTTCCACCAGGAATGAGTTTTCATGCAAAAACTGTCTATTTCAACTTAATTCATCCATCCAAAACGAACTTTGTACTTTGCTATGAAGTTCCACCAGGAATGAGTTTTCATGCAAAAACTGTCTATTTCAACTTAATTCATCCATCCAAAACGAACTTTGTACTTTGCTATGAAGTTCCACCAGGAATGAGTTTTCATGCAAAAACTGTCTATTTCAACTTAATTCATCCATCCAAAACGAACTTTGTACTTTGCTATGAAGTTCCACCAGGAATGAGTTTTCATACAAAAACTGTCTATTTCAACTTAATTCATCCATCCAAAACGAACTTTGTACTTTGCTATGAAGTTCCACCAGGAATGAATTTTCATGCAAAAACTGTCTATTTCAACTTAATTCATCCATCCAAAACGAACTTTGTACTTTGCTATGAAGTTCCACCAGGAATGAGTTTTCATGCAAAAACTGTCTATTTCAACTTAATTCATCCATCCAAAACGAACTTTGTACTTTGCTATGAAGTTCCACCAGGAATGAGTTTTCATGCAAAAACTGTCTATTTCAACTTAATTCATCCATCCAAAACGAACTTTGTACTTTGCTATGAAGTTCCACCAGGAATGAGTTTTCATGCAAAAACTTTCTATTTCAACTTAATTCATCCATCCAAAACGAACTTTGTACTTTGCTATGAAGTTCCACCAGGAATGAGTTTTCATGCAAAAACTGTCTATTTCAACTTAATTCATCCATCCAAAACGAACTTTGTACTTTGCTATGAAGTTCCACCAGGAATGAGTTTTCATGCAAAAACTGTCTATTTCAACTTAATTCATCCATCCAAAACGAACTTTGTACTTTGCTATGAAGTTCCACCAGGAATGAGTTTTCATACAAAAACTGTCTATTTCAACTTAATTCATCCATCCAAAACGAACTTTGTACTTTGCTATGAAGTTCCACCAGGAATGAGTTTTCATGCAAAAACTGTCTATTTCAACTTAATTTATCCATCCAAAACGAACTTTGTACTTTGCTATGAAGTTCCACCAGGAATGAGCTTTCATGCAAAAACTGTCAATTCCAACTTAATTCATCCATCCAAAACGAACTTTGTACTTTGCTATGAAGTTCCACCAGGAATGAGTTTTCATGCAAAAACTGTCTATTTCAACTTAATTTATCCATCCAAAACGAACTTTGTACTTTGCTATGAAGTTCCACCAGGAATGAGTTTTCATGCAAAAAACTGTCTATTTCAACTTAATTCATCCATCCAAAACGAACTTTGTACTTTGCTATGAAGAAGTTCCACCAGGAATGAGTTTTCATACAAAAACTGTCTATTTCAACTTAATTCATCCATCCAAAACGAACTTTGTACTTTGCTATGAAGTTCCACCAGGAATGAGTTTTCATGCAAAAACTGTCTATTTCAACTAAATTGATCTATCCAAAACGAACTTTGTACTTTGCTATGAAGTTCCACCAGGAATGAGTTTTCATGCAAAAACTGTCTATTTCAACTTAATTCATCCATCCAAAACGAACTTTGTACTTTGCTATGAAGTTCCACCAGGAATGAGTTTTCATGCAAAAACTGTCTATTTCAACTAAATTGATCCATCCAAAACGAACTTTGTACTTTGCTATGAAGTTCCACCAGGAATGAGTTTTCATACAAAAACTGTCTATTTCAACTTAATTCATCCATCCAAAACGAACTTTGTACTTTGCTATGAAGTTCCACCAGGAATGAGTTTTCATGCAAAAACTGTCTATTTCAACTAAATTGATCCATCCAAAACGAACTTTGTACTTTGCTATGAAGTTCCACCAGGAATGAGTTTTCATGCAAAAACTGTCTATTTCAACTTAATTCATCCATCCAAAACGAACTTTGTACTTTGCTATGAAGTTCCACCAGGAATGAGTTTTCATACAAAAACTGTCTATTTCAACTTAATTCATCCATCCAAAACGAACTTTGTACTTTGCTATGAAGTTCCACCAGGAATGAGTTTTCATGCAAAAACTGTCTATTTCAACTTAATTTATCCATCCAAAACGAACTTTGTACTTTGCTATGAAGTTCCACCAGGAATGAGTTTTCATGCAAAAACTGTCTATTTCAACTTAATTCGTCCATCCAAAACGAACTTTGTACTTTGCTATGAAGTTCCACCAGGAATGAGTTTTCATGCAAAAACTGTCTATTTCAACTTAATTCATCCATCCAAAACGAACTTTGTACTTTGCTATGAAGTTCCACCAGGAATGAGTTTTCATGCAAAAACTGTCTATTTCAACTAAATTGATCCATCCAAAACGAACTTTGTACTTTGCTATGAAGTTCCACCAGGAATGAGTTTTCATGCAAAAACTGTCTATTTCAACTTAATTCATTCATCCAAAACGAACTTTGTACTTTGCTATGAAGTTCCACCAGGAATGAGTTTTCATGCAAAAACTGTCTATTTCAACTTAATTTATCCATCCAAAACGAACTTTGTACTTTGCTATGAAGTTCCACCAGGAATGAGTTTTCATGCAAAAACTGTCTATTTCAACTAACTTTGTCCATCCAAAACGAACTTTGTACTTTGTTATGAAGTTCCACCAGGAATGAGTTTTCGTACAAAAACTGTCTATTTCAACTTAATTCATCCATCCAAAATGAACTTTGTACTTTGCTATGAAGTTCCACCAGGAATGAGTTTTCATGCAAAAACTGTCTATTTCAACTAAATTGATCCATCCGAAACGAACTTTGTACTTTGCTATGAAGTTCCACCAGGAATGAGTTTTCGTACAAAAACTGTCTATTTCAACTTAATTCATCCATCCAAAATGAACTTTGTACTTTGCTATGAAGTTCTACCAGGAATGAGTTTTCATGCAAAAACTGTCTATTTCAACTTAATTCGTCCATCCAAAACGAACTTTGTACTTTGCTATGAAGTTCCACCAGGAATGAGTTTTCATACAAAAACTGTCTATTTCAACTAAATTGATCCATCCAAAACGAACTTTGTACTTTGCTATGAAGTTCCACCAGGAATGAGTTTTCATGCAAAAACTGTCTATTTCAACTAAATTGATCCATCCAAAACGAACTTTGTACTTTGCTATGAAGTTCCACCAGGAATGAGTTTTCATGCAAAAACTGTCTATTTCAACTAACTTTGTCCATCCAAAACGAACTTTGTACTTTGTTATGAAGTTCCACCAGGAATGAGTTTTCGTACAAAAACTGTCTATTTCAACTTAATTCATCCATCCAAAATGAACTTTGTACTTTGCTATGAAGTTCCACCAGGAATGAGTTTTCATGCAAAAACTGTCTATTTCAACTAAATTGATCCATCCAAAACGAACTTTGTACTTTGCTATGAAGTTCCACCAGGAATGAGTTTTCGTACAAAAACTGTCTATTTCAACTAAATTGATCCATCCAAAACGAACTTTGTACTTTGCTATGAAGTTCCACCAGGAATGAGTTTGCATGCAAAAACTGTCTATTTCAACTAAATTGATCCATCCAAAACGAACTTTGTACTTTGCTATGAAGTTCCACCAGGAATGAGTTTTCATGCAAAAACTGTCTATTTCAACTAACTTTGTCCATCCAAAACGAACTTTGTACTTTGTTATGAAGTTCCACCAGGAATGAGTTTTCGTACAAAAACTGTCTATTTCAACTTAATTCATCCATCCAAAATGAACTTTGTACTTTGCTATGAAGTTCCACCAGGAATGAGTTTTCATGCAAAAACTGTCTATTTCAACTAAATTGATCCATCCAAAACGAACTTTGTACTTTGCTATGAAGTTCCACCAGGAATGAGTTTTCGTACAAAAACTGTCTATTTCAACTAAATTGATCCATCCAAAACGAACTTTGTACTTTGCTATGAAGTTCCACCAGGAATGAGTTTGCATGCAAAAACTGTCTATTTCAACTAAATTGATCCATCCAAAACGAACTTTGTACTTTGCTATGAAGTTCCACCAGGAATGAGTTTTCATGCAAAAACTGTCTATTTCAACTTAATTCATTCATCCAAAACGAACTTTGTACTTTGCTATGAAGTTCCACCAGGAATGAGTTTTCATGCAAAAACTGTCTATTTCAACTTAATTTATCCATCCAAAACGAACTTTGTACTTTGCTATGAAGTTCCACCAGGAATGAGTTTTCATGCAAAAACTGTCTATTTCAACTAACTTTGTCCATCCAAAACGAACTTTGTACTTTGTTATGAAGTTCCACCAGGAATGAGTTTTCGTACAAAAACTGTCTATTTCAACTTAATTCATCCATCCAAAATGAACTTTGTACTTTGCTATGAAGTTCCACCAGGAATGAGTTTTCATGCAAAAACTGTCTATTTCAACTAAATTGATCCATCCGAAACGAACTTTGTACTTTGCTATGAAGTTCCACCAGGAATGAGTTTTCGTACAAAAACTGTCTATTTCAACTTAATTCATCCATCCAAAATGAACTTTGTACTTTGCTATGAAGTTCTACCAGGAATGAGTTTTCATGCAAAAACTGTCTATTTCAACTTAATTCGTCCATCCAAAACGAACTTTGTACTTTGCTATGAAGTTCCACCAGGAATGAGTTTTCATACAAAAACTGTCTATTTCAACTTAATTCATCCATCCAAAACGAACTTTGTACTTTGCTATGAAGTTCCACCAGTAATGAGTTTTCATGCAAAAACTGTCTATTTCAACTAAATTGATCCATCCAAAACGAACTTTGTACTTTGCTATGAAGTTCCACCAGGAATGAGTTTTCATGCAAAAACTGTCTATTTCAACTTAATTCATCCATCCAAAACGAACTTTGTACTTTGCTATGAAGTTCCACCAGGAATGAGTTTTCATACAAAAACTGTCTATTTCAACTTAATTCATCCATCCAAAACGAACTTTGTACTTTGCTATGAAGTTCCACCAGGAATGAGTTTTCATGCAAAAACTGTCTATTTCAACTTAATTTATCCATCCAAAACGAACTTTGTACTTTGCTATGAAGTTCCACCAGGAATGAGTTTTCATGCAAAAACTGTCTATTTCAACTAAATTCATCCATCCAAAACGAACTTTGTACTTTGCTATGAAGTTCCACCAGGAATGAGTTTTCATGCAAAAACTGTCTATTTCAACTTAATTCATCCATCCAAAACGAACTTTGTACTTTGCTATGAAGTTCCACCAGGAATGAGTTTTCATGCAAAAACTGTCTATTTCAACTAAATTCATCCATCCAAAACGAACTTTGTACTTTGCTATGAAGTTCCACCAGGAATGAGTTTTCATGCAAAAACTGTCTATTTCAACTAAATTGATCCATCCAAAACAAACTTTGTACTTTGCTATGAAGTTCCACCAGGAATGAGTTTTCATGCAAAAACTGTCTATTTCAACTTAATTTATCCATCCAAAACGAACTTTGTACTTTGCTATGAAGTTCCACCAGGAATGAGTTTTCATGCAAAAACTGTCTATTTCAACTTAATTCGTCCATCCAAAACGAACTTTGTACTTTGCTATGAAGTTCCACCAGGAATGAGTTTTCATGCAAAAACTGTCTATTTCAACTTAATTCATCCATCCAAAACGAACTTTGTACTTTGCTATGAAGTTCCACCAGGAATGAGTTTTCATGCAAAAACTGTCTATTTCAACTAAATTCATCCATCCAAAACGAACTTTGTACTTTGCTATGAAGTTCCACCAGGAATGAGTTTTCATGCAAAAACTGTCTATTTCAACTAAATTGATCCATCCAAAACAAACTTTGTACTTTGCTATGAAGTTCCACCAGGAATGAGTTTTCATGCAAAAACTGTCTATTTCAACTTAATTCATCCATCCAAAACGAACTTTGTACTTTGCTATGAAGTTCCACCAGGAATGAGTTTTCATGCAAAAACTGTCTATTTCAACTAACTTTGTCCATCCAAAACGAACTTTGTACTTTGCTATGAAGTTCCACCAGGAATGAGTTTTCATGCAAAAACTGTCTATTTCAACTTAATTCATCCATCCAAAACGAACTTTGTACTTTGCTATGAAGTTCCACCAGGAATGAGTTTTCATGCAAAAACTGTCTATTTCAACTAACTTTGTCCATCCAAAACGAACTTTGTACTTTGCTATGAAGTTCCACCAGGAATGAGTTTTCATGCAAAAACTGTCTATTTCAACTTAATTCGTCCATCCAAAACGAACTTTGTACTTTGCTATGAAGTTCCACCAGGAATGAGTTTTCATGCAAAAACTGTCTATTTCAACTTAATTCATCCATCCAAAACGAACTTTGTACTTTGCTATGAAGTTCCACCAGGAATGAGTTTTCATGCAAAAACTGTCTATTTCAACTAAATTCATCCATCCAAAACGAACTTTGTACTTTGCTATGAAGTTCCACCAGGAATGAGTTTTCATGCAAAAACTGTCTATTTCAACTAAATTGATCCATCCAAAACAAACTTTGTACTTTGCTATGAAGTTCCACCAGGAATGAGTTTTCATGCAAAAACTGTCTATTTCAACTAAATTCATCCATCCAAAACGAACTTTGTACTTTGCTATGAAGTTCCACCAGGAATGAGTTTTCATACAAAAACTGTCTATTTCAACTTAATTCATCCATCCAAAACGAACTTTGTACTTTGCTATGAAGTTCCACCAGTAATGAGTTTTCATGCAAAAACTGTCTATTTCAACTAAATTGATCCATCCAAAACGAACTTTGTACTTTGCTATGAAGTTCCACCAGGAATGAGTTTTCATGCAAAAACTGTCTATTTCAACTTAATTTATCCATCCAAAACGAACTTTGTACTTTGCTATGAAGTTCCACCAGGAATGAGTTTTCATGCAAAAACTGTCTATTTCAACTAAATTCATCCATCCAAAACGAACTTTGTACTTTGCTATGAAGTTCCACCAGGAATGAGTTTTCATGCAAAAACTGTCTATTTCAACTAAATTGATCCATCCGAAACGAACTTTGTACTTTGCTATGAAGTTCCACCAGGAATGAGTTTTCGTACAAAAACTGTCTATTTCAACTTAATTCATCCATCCAAAATGAACTTTGTACTTTGCTATGAAGTTCTACCAGGAATGAGTTTTCATGCAAAAACTGTCTATTTCAACTTAATTCGTCCATCCAAAACGAACTTTGTACTTTGCTATGAAGTTCCACCAGGAATGAGTTTTCATGCAAAAACTGTCTATTTCAACTAAATTGATCCATCCAAAACGAACTTTGTACTTTGCTATGAAGTTCCACCAGGAATGAGTTTTCATGCAAAAACTGTCTATTTCAACTAAATTGATCCATCCAAAACGAACTTTGTACTTTGCTATGAAGTTCCACCACGAATGAGTTTTCATGCAAAAACTGTCTATTTCAACTAAATTGATCCATCCAAAACGAACTTTGTACTTTGCTATGAAGTTCCACCAGGAATGAGTTTTCGTACAAAAACTGTCTATTTCAACTAAATTGATCCATCCAAAACGAACTTTGTACTTTGCTATGAAGTTCCACCAGGAATGAGTTTTCGTACAAAAACTGTCTATTTCAACTTAATTCATCCATCCAAAACGAACTTTGTACTTTGCTATGAAGTTCCACCAGGAATGAGTTTTCATGCAAAAACTGTCTATTTCAACTAAATTGATCCATCCGAAACGAACTTTGTACTTTGCTATGAAGTTCCACCAGGAATGAGTTTTCATGCAAAAACTGTCTATTTCAACTAAATTGATCCATCCAAAACGAACTTTGTACTTTGCTATGAAGTTCCACCAGGAATGAGTTTTCATGCAAAAACTGTCTATTTCAACTAAATTGATCCATCCAAAACGAACTTTGTACTTTGCTATGAAGTTCCACCAGGAATGAGTTTTCATGCAAAAACTGTCTATTTCAACTAAATTGATCCATCCAAAACGAACTTTGTACTTTGCTATGAAGTTCTACCAGGAATGAGTTTTCATGCAAAAACTGTCTATTTCAACTAAATTGATCCATCCGATACGAACTTTGTACTTTGCTATGAAGTTCCACCAGGAATGAGTTTTCATGCAAAAACTGTCTATTTCAACTAAATTGATCCATCCGATACGAACTTTGTACTTTGCTATGAAGTTCCACCAGGAATGAGTTTTCATGCAAAAACTGTCTATTTCAACTAAATTGATCCATCCAAAACAAACTTTGTACTTTGCTATGAAGTTCCACCAGGAATGAGTTTTCATACAAAAACTGTCTATTTCAACTTAATTCATCCATCCAAAACGAACTTTGTACTTTGCTATGAAGTTCCACCAGGAATGAGTTTTCATGCAAAAACTGTCTATTTCAACTTAATTCATCCATCCAAAACGAACTTTGTACTTTGCTATGAAGTTCCACCAGGAATGAGTTTTCATGCAAAAACTGTCTATTTCAACTAAATTGATCCATCCAAAACGAACTTTGTACTTTGCTATGAAGTTCCACCAGGAATGAGTTTTCATACAAAAACTGTCTATTTCAACTTAATTCATCCATCCAAAACGAACTTTGTACTTTGCTATGAAGTTCCACCAGGAATGAGTTTTCATGCAAAAACTGTCTATTTCAACTAAATTGATCCATCCAAAACGAACTTTGTACTTTGCTATGAAGTTCCACCAGGAATGAGTTTTCATACAAAAACTGTCTATTTCAACTTAATTCATCCATCCAAAACGAACTTTGTACTTTGCTATGAAGTTCCACCAGGAATGAGTTTTCATGCAAAAACTGTCTATTTCAACTTAATTCATCCATCCAAAACGAACTTTGTACTTTGCTATGAAGTTCCACCAGGAATGAGTTTTCATGCAAAAACTGTCTATTTCAACTAAATTGATCCATCCAAAACGAACTTTGTACTTTGCTATGAAGTTCCACCAGGAATGAGTTTTCATGCAAAAACTGTCTATTTCAACTAAATTGATCCATCCAAAACAAACTTTGTACTTTGCTATGAAGTTCCACCAGGAATGAGTTTTCATGCAAAAACTGTCTATTTCAACTTAATTCATCCATCCAAAACGAACTTTGTACTTTGCTATGAAGTTCCACCAGGAATGAGTTTTCATGCAAAAACTGTCTATTTCAACTAAATTGATCCATCCAAAACGAACTTTGTACTTTGCTATGAAGTTCCACCAGGAATGAGTTTTCATACAAAAACTGTCCATTTCAACTTAATTCATCCATCCAAAACGAACTTTGTACTTTGCTATGAAGTTCCACCAGGAATGAGTTTTCATGCAAAAACTGTCTATTTCAACTTAATTCATCCATCCAAAACGAACTTTGTACTTTGCTATGAAGTTCCACCAGGAATGAGTTTTCATGCAAAAACTGTCTATTTCAACTAAATTGATCCATCCAAAACAAACTTTGTACTTTGCTATGAAGTTCCACCAGGAATGAGTTTTCATGCAAAAACTGTCTATTTCAACTTAATTCGTCCATCCAAAACGAACTTTGTACTTTGCTATGAAGTTCCACCAGGAATGAGTTTTCATGCAAAAACTGTCTATTTCAACTAAATTGATCCATCCGATACGAACTTTGTACTTTGCTATGAAGTTCCACCAGGAATGAGTTTTCATGCAAAAACTGTCTATTTCAACTAAATTGATCCATCCAAAACGAACTTTGTACTTTGCTATGAAGTTCCACCAGGAATGAGTTTTCATGCAAAAACTGTCTATTTCAACTAAATTGATCCATCCAAAACGAACTTTGTACTTTGCTATGAAGTTCCACCAGGAATGAGTTTTCATGCAAAAACTGTCTATTTCAACTAAATTGATCCATCCAAAACGAACTTTGTACTTTGCTATGAAGTTCCACCAGGAATGAGTTTTCATGCAAAAACTGTCTATTTCAACTTAATTCATCCATCCAAAACGAACTTTGTACTTTGCTATGAAGTTCCACCAGGAATGAGTTTTCATGCAAAAACTGTCTATTTCAACTAAATTGATCCATCCAAAACAAACTTTGTACTTTGCTATGAAGTTCCACCAGGAATGAGTTTTCATGCAAAAACTGTCTATTTCAACTTAATTCGTCCATCCAAAACGAACTTTGTACTTTGCTATGAAGTTCCACCAGGAATGAGTTTTCATGCAAAAACTGTCTATTTCAACTTAATTCATCCATCCAAAACGAACTTTGTACTTTGCTATGAAGTTCCACCAGGAATGAGTTTTCATGCAAAAACTGTCTATTTCTACTTAATTCATCCATCCAAAACGAACTTTGTACTTTGCTATGAAGTTCCACCAGGAATGAGTTTTCATGCAAAAACTGTCTATTTCAACTTAATTCGTCCATCCAAAACGAACTTTGTACTTTGCTATGAAGTTCCACCAGGAATGAGTTTTCATGCAAAAACTGTCTATTTCAACTTAATTCGTCCATCCAAAACGAACTTTGTACTTTGCTATGAAGTTCCACCAGGAATGAGTTTTCATGCAAAAACTGTCTATTTCAACTTAATTCATCCATCCAAAACGAACTTTGTACTTTGCTATGAAGTTCCACCAGGAATGAGTTTTCATGCAAAAACTGTCTATTTCAACTAAATTGATCCATCCAAAACGAACTTTGTACTTTGCTATGAAGTTCCACCAGGAATGAGTTTTCATGCAAAAACTGTCTATTTCAACTAAATTGATCCATCCAAAACGAACTTTGTACTTTGCTATGAAGTTCCACCAGGAATGAGTTTTCATGCAAAAACTGTCTATTTCAACTTAATTCATCCATCCAAAACGAACTTTGTACTTTGCTATGAAGTTCCACCAGGAATGAGTTTTCATGCAAAAACTGTCTATTTCAACTAAATTGATCCATCCAAAACAAACTTTGTACTTTGCTATGAAGTTCCACCAGGAATGAGTTTTCATGCAAAAACTGTCTATTTCAACTTAATTCGTCCATCCAAAACGAACTTTGTACTTTGCTATGAAGTTCCACCAGGAATGAGTTTTCATGCAAAAACTGTCTATTTCAACTAAATTCATCCATCCAAAACGAACTTTGTACTTTGCTATGAAGTTCCACCAGGAATGAGTTTTCATGCAAAAACTGTCTATTTCAACTTAATTCATCCATCCAAAACGAACTTTGTACTTTGCTATGAAGTTCCACCAGGAATGAGTTTTCATGCAAAAACTGTCTATTTCAACTAAATTGATCCATCCAAAACGAACTTTGTACTTTGCTATGAAGTTCCACCAGGAATGAGTTTTCATGCAAAAACTGTCTATTTCAACTTAATTCATCCATCCAAAACGAACTTTGTACTTTGCTATGAAGTTCCACCAGGAATGAGTTTTCATGCAAAAACTGTCTATTTCAACTTAATTCGTCCATCCAAAACGAACTTTGTACTTTGCTATGAAGTTCCACCAGGAATGAGTTTTCATGCAAAAACTGTCTATTTCAACTTAATTCATCCATCCAAAACGAACTTTGTACTTTGCTATGAAGTTCCACCAGGAATGAGTTTTCATGCAAAAACTGTCTATTTCAACTTAATTCATCCATCCAAAACGAACTTTGTACTTTGCTATGAAGTTCCACCAGGAATGAGTTTTCATGCAAAAACTGTCTATTTCAACTTAATTCATCCATCCAAAACGAACTTTGTACTTTGCTATGAAGTTCCACCAGGAATGAGTTTTCATGCAAAAACTGTCTATTTCAACTTAATTCGTCCATCCAAAACGAACTTTGTACTTTGCTATGAAGTTCCACCAGGAATGAGTTTTCATGCAAAAACTGTCTATTTCAACTTAATTCATCCATCCAAAACGAACTTTGTACTTTGCTATGAAGTTCCACCAGGAATGAGTTTTCATGCAAAAACTGTCTATTTCAACTTAATTCATCCATCCAAAACGAACTTTGTACTTTGCTATGAAGTTCCACCAGGAATGAGTTTTCATGCAAAAACTGTCTATTTCAACTAAATTGATCCATCCAAAACGAACTTTGTACTTTGCTATGAAGTTCCACCAGGAATGAGTTTTCATGCAAAAACTGTCTATTTCAACTTAATTCATCCATCCAAAACGAACTTTGTACTTTGCTATGAAGTTCCACCAGGAATGAGTTTTCATGCAAAAACTGTCTATTTCAACTTAATTCATCCATCCAAAACGAACTTTGTACTTTGCTATGAAGTTCCACCAGGAATGAGTTTTCATGCAAAAACTGTCTATTTCAACTAAATTGATCCATCCAAAACGAACTTTGTACTTTGCTATGAAGTTCCACCAGGAATGAGTTTTCATGCAAAAACTGTCTATTTCAACTTAATTCATCCATCCAAAACGAACTTTGTACTTTGCTATGAAGTTCCACCAGGAATGAGTTTTCATGCAAAAACTGTCTATTTCAACTTAATTCGTCCATCCAAAACGAACTTTGTACTTTGCTATGAAGTTCCACCAGGAATGAGTTTTCATGCAAAAACTGTCTATTTCAACTTAATTCATCCATCCAAAACGAACTTTGTACTTTGCTATGAAGTTCCACCAGGAATGAGTTTTCATGCAAAAACTGTCTATTTCAACTAAATTGATCCATCCAAAACGAACTTTGTACTTTGCTATGAAGTTCCACCAGGAATGAGTTTTCATGCAAAAACTGTCTATTTCAACTAAATTGATCCATCCAAAACGAACTTTGTACTTTGCTATGAAGTTCCACCAGGAATGAGTTTTCATGCAAAAACTGTCTATTTCAACTTAAATCGTCCATCCAAAACGAACTTTGTACTTTGCTATGAAGTTCCACCAGGAATGAGTTTTCATGCAAAAACTGTCTATTTCAACTTAATTGATCCATCCAAAACGAACTTTGTACTTTGCTATGAAGTTCCACCAGGAATGAGTTTTCATGCAAAAACTGTCTATTTCAACTTAATTCATCCATCCAAAACGAACTTTGTACTTTGCTATGAAGTTCCACCAGGAATGAGTTTTCATGCAAAAACTGTCTATTTCAACTAAATTGATCCATCCAAAACGAACTTTGTACTTTGCTATGAAGTTCCACCAGGAATGAGTTTTCATGCAAAAACTGTCTATTTCAACTAAATTGATCCATCCAAAACGAACTTTGTACTTTGCTATGAAGTTCCACCAGGAATGAGTTTTCATGCAAAAACTGTCTATTTCAACTTAATTCATCCATCCAAAACGAACTTTGTACTTTGCTATGAAGTTCCACCAGGAATGAGTTTTCATACAAAAACTGTCTATTTCAACTTAATTCATCCATCCAAAACGAACTTTGTACTTTGCTATGAAGTTCCACCAGGAATGAGTTTTCATGCAAAAACTGTCTATTTCAACTTAATTTATCCATCCAAAACGAACTTTGTACTTTGCTATGAAGTTCCACCAGGAATGAGTTTTCATGCAAAAACTGTCTATTTCAACTTAATTCGTCCATCCAAAACGAACTTTGTACTTTGCTATGAAGTTCCACCAGGAATGAGTTTTCATGCAAAAACTGTCTATTTCAACTTAATTCAGCCATCCAAAACGAACTTTGTACTTTGCTATGAAGTTCCACCAGGAATGAGTTTTCATACAAAAACTGTCTATTTCAACTTAATTCATCCATCCAAAACGAACTTTGTACTTTGCTATGAAGTTCCACCAGGAATGAGTTTTCATGCAAAAACTGTCTATTTCAACTTAATTCATCCATCCAAAACGAACTTTGTACTTTGCTATGAAGTTCCACCAGGAATGAGTTTTCATGCAAAAACTGTCTATTTCAACTTAATTCATCCATCCAAAACGAACTTTGTACTTTGCTATGAAGTTCCACCAGGAATGAGTTTTCATGCAAAAACTGTCTATTTCAACTTAATTCATCCATCCAAAACGAACTTTGTACTTTGCTATGAAGTTCCACCAGGAATGAGTTTTCATGCAAAAACTGTCTATTTCAACTTAATTCATCCATCCAAAACGAACTTTGTACTTTGCTATGAAGTTCCACCAGGAATGAGTTTTCATACAAAAACTGTCTATTTCAACTTAATTCATCCATCCAAAACGAACTTTGTACTTTGCTATGAAGTTCCACCAGGAATGAATTTTCATGCAAAAACTGTCTATTTCAACTTAATTCATCCATCCAAAACGAACTTTGTACTTTGCTATGAAGTTCCACCAGGAATGAGTTTTCATGCAAAAACTGTCTATTTCAACTTAATTCATCCATCCAAAACGAACTTTGTACTTTGCTATGAAGTTCCACCAGGAATGAGTTTTCATGCAAAAACTGTCTATTTCAACTTAATTCATCCATCCAAAACGAACTTTGTACTTTGCTATGAAGTTCCACCAGGAATGAGTTTTCATGCAAAAACTGTCTATTTCAACTTAATTCATCCATCCAAAACGAACTTTGTACTTTGCTATGAAGTTCCACCAGGAATGAGTTTTCATGCAAAAACTGTCTATTTCAACTTAATTCATCCATCCAAAACGAACTTTGTACTTTGCTATGAAGTTCCACCAGGAATGAGTTTTCATGCAAAAACTGTCTATTTCAACTTAATTCATCCATCCAAAACGAACTTTGTACTTTGCTATGAAGTTCCACCAGGAATGAGTTTTCATACAAAAACTGTCTATTTCAACTTAATTCATCCATCCAAAACGAACTTTGTACTTTGCTATGAAGTTCCACCAGGAATGAGTTTTCATGCAAAAACTGTCTATTTCAACTTAATTTATCCATCCAAAACGAACTTTGTACTTTGCTATGAAGTTCCACCAGGAATGAGCTTTCATGCAAAAACTGTCAATTCCAACTTAATTCATCCATCCAAAACGAACTTTGTACTTTGCTATGAAGTTCCACCAGGAATGAGTTTTCATGCAAAAACTGTCTATTTCAACTTAATTTATCCATCCAAAACGAACTTTGTACTTTGCTATGAAGTTCCACCAGGAATGAGTTTTCATGCAAAAACTGTCTATTTCAACTTAATTCATCCATCCAAAACGAACTTTGTACTTTGCTATGAAGAAGTTCCACCAGGAATGAGTTTTCATACAAAAACTGTCTATTTCAACTTAATTCATCCATCCAAAACGAACTTTGTACTTTGCTATGAAGTTCCACCAGGAATGAGTTTTCATGCAAAAACTGTCTATTTCAACTAAATTGATCTATCCAAAACGAACTTTGTACTTTGCTATGAAGTTCCACCAGGAATGAGTTTTCATGCAAAAACTGTCTATTTCAACTTAATTCATCCATCCAAAACGAACTTTGTACTTTGCTATGAAGTTCCACCAGGAATGAGTTTTCATGCAAAAACTGTCTATTTCAACTAAATTGATCCATCCAAAACGAACTTTGTACTTTGCTATGAAGTTCCACCAGGAATGAGTTTTCATACAAAAACTGTCTATTTCAACTTAATTCATCCATCCAAAACGAACTTTGTACTTTGCTATGAAGTTCCACCAGGAATGAGTTTTCATGCAAAAACTGTCTATTTCAACTAAATTGATCCATCCAAAACGAACTTTGTACTTTGCTATGAAGTTCCACCAGGAATGAGTTTTCATGCAAAAACTGTCTATTTCAACTTAATTCATCCATCCAAAACGAACTTTGTACTTTGCTATGAAGTTCCACCAGGAATGAGTTTTCATACAAAAACTGTCTATTTCAACTTAATTCATCCATCCAAAACGAACTTTGTACTTTGCTATGAAGTTCCACCAGGAATGAGTTTTCATGCAAAAACTGTCTATTTCAACTTAATTTATCCATCCAAAACGAACTTTGTACTTTGCTATGAAGTTCCACCAGGAATGAGTTTTCATGCAAAAACTGTCTATTTCAACTTAATTCATCCATCCAAAACGAACTTTGTACTTTGCTATGAAGTTCCACCAGGAATGAGTTTTCATGCAAAAACTGTCTATTTCAACTTAATTCATCCATCCAAAACGAACTTTGTACTTTGCTATGAAGTTCCACCAGGAATGAGTTTTCATGCAAAAACTGTCTATTTCAACTTAATTCATCCATCCAAAACGAACTTTGTACTTTGCTATGAAGTTCCACCAGGAATGAGTTTTCATGCAAAAACTGTCTATTTCAACTTAATTCATCCATCCAAAACGAACTTTGTACTTTGCTATGAAGTTCCACCAGGAATGAGTTTTCATGCAAAAACTGTCTATTTCAACTTAATTCATCCATCCAAAACGAACTTTGTACTTTGCTATGAAGTTCCACCAGGAATGAGTTTTCATACAAAAACTGTCTATTTCAACTTAATTCATCCATCCAAAACGAACTTTGTACTTTGCTATGAAGTTCCACCAGGAATGAATTTTCATGCAAAAACTGTCTATTTCAACTTAATTCATCCATCCAAAACGAACTTTGTACTTTGCTATGAAGTTCCACCAGGAATGAGTTTTCATGCAAAAACTGTCTATTTCAACTTAATTCATCCATCCAAAACGAACTTTGTACTTTGCTATGAAGTTCCACCAGGAATGAGTTTTCATGCAAAAACTGTCTATTTCAACTAAATTGATCCATCCAAAACGAACTTTGTACTTTGCTATGAAGTTCCACCAGGAATGAGTTTTCATGCAAAAACTGTCTATTTCAACTTAATTCATCCATCCAAAACGAACTTTGTACTTTGCTATGAAGTTCCACCAGGAATGAGTTTTCATGCAAAAACTGTCTATTTCAACTTAATTCATCCATCCAAAACGAACTTTGTACTTTGCTATGAAGTTCCACCAGGAATGAGTTTTCATGCAAAAACTGTCTATTTCAACTTAATTCATCCATCCAAAACGAACTTTGTACTTTGCTATGAAGTTCCACCAGGAATGAGTTTTCATACAAAAACTGTCTATTTCAACTTAATTCATCCATCCAAAACGAACTTTGTACTTTGCTATGAAGTTCCACCAGGAATGAGTTTTCATGCAAAAACTGTCTATTTAAACTAAATTGATCCATCCAAAACGAACTTTGTACTTTGCTATGAAGTTCCACCAGGAATGAGTTTTCATGCAAAAACTGTCTATTTCAACTAAATTGATCCATCCAAAACGAACTTTGTACTTTGCTATGAAGTTCCACCAGGAATGAGTTTTCATGCAAAAACTGTCTATTTCAACTAAATTGATCCATCCAAAACGAACTTTGTACTTTGCTATGAAGTTCCACCAGGAATGAGTTTTCATGCAAAAACTGTCTATTTCAACTTAATTCATCCATCCAAAACGAACTTTGTACTTTGCTATGAAGTTCCACCAGGAATGAGTTTTCATGCAAAAACTGTCTATTTCAACTAAATTCATCCATCCAAAACAAACTTTGTACTTTGCTATGAAGTTCCACCAGGAATGAGTTTTCAATGCAAAAACTGTCTATTTCAACTTAATTCGTCCATCCAAAACGAACTTTGTACTTTGCTATGAAGTTCCACCAGGAATGAGTTTTCATGCAAAAACTGTCTATTTCAACTTAATTCATCCATCCAAAACGAACTTTGTACTTTGCTATGAAGTTCCACCAGGAATGAGTTTTCATGCAAAAACTGTCTATTTCAACTTAATTCATCCATCCAAAACGAACTTTGTACTTTGCTATGAAGTTCCACCAGGAATGAGTTTTCATGCAAAAACTGTCTATTTCAACTTAATTCGTCCATCCAAAACGAACTTTGTACTTTGCTATGAAGTTCCACCAGGAATGAGTTTTCATGCAAAAACTGTCTATTTCAACTTAATTCATCCATCCAAAACGAACTTTGTACTTTGCTATGAAGTTCCACCAGGAATGAGTTTTCATGCAAAAACTGTCTATTTCAACTTAATTCATCCATCCAAAACGAACTTTGTACTTTGCTATGAAGTTCCACCAGGAATGAGTTTTCATGCAAAAACTGTCTATTTCAACTTAATTCATCCATCCAAAACGAACTTTGTACTTTGCTATGAAGTTCCACCAGGAATGAGTTTTCATGCAAAAACTGTCTATTTCAACTTAATTCATCCATCCAAAACGAACTTTGTACTTTGCTATGAAGTTCCACCAGGAATGAGTTTTCATGCAAAAACTGTCTATTTCAACTAAATTGATCTATCCAAAACGAACTTTGTACTTTGCTATGAAGTTCCACCAGGAATGAGTTTTCATACAAAAACTGTCTATTTCAACTTAATTCATCCATCCAAAACGAACTTTGTACTTTGCTATGAAGTTCCACCAGGAATGAGTTTTCATGCAAAAACTGTCTATTTCAACTTAATTCATCCATCCAAAACGAACTTTGTACTTTGCTATGAAGTTCCACCAGGAATGAGTTTTCATGCAAAAACTGTCTATTTCAACTAAATTGATCCATCCAAAACGAACTTTGTACTTTGCTATGAAGTTCCACCAGGAATGAGTTTTCATGCAAAAACTGTCTATTTCAACTTAATTCATCCATCCAAAACGAACTTTGTACTTTGCTATGAAGTTCCACCAGGAATGAGTTTTCATGCAAAAACTGTCTATTTCAACTTAATTCGTCCATCCAAAACGAACTTTGTACTTTGCTATGAAGTTCCACCAGGAATGAGTTTTCATGCAAAAACTGTCTATTTCAACTTAATTCATCCATCCAAAACGAACTTTGTACTTTGCTATGAAGTTCCACCAGGAATGAGTTTTCATGCAAAAACTGTCTATTTCAACTAAATTGATCCATCCAAAACGAACTTTGTACTTTGCTATGAAGTTCCACCAGGAATGAGTTTTCATGCAAAAACTGTCTATTTCAACTTAAATCGTCCATCCAAAACGAACTTTGTACTTTGCTATGAAGTTCCACCAGGAATGAGTTTTCATGCAAAAACTGTCTATTTCAACTTAATTGATCCATCCAAAACGAACTTTGTACTTTGCTATGAAGTTCCACCAGGAATGAGTTTTCATGCAAAAACTGTCTATTTCAACTTAATTCATCTATCCAAAACGAACTTTGTACTTAGCTATGAAGTTCCACCAGGAATGAGTTTTCATGCAAAAACTGTCTATTTCAACTAAATTGATCCATCCAAAACGAACTTTGTACTTTGCTATGAAGTTCCACCAGGAATGAGTTTTCATGCAAAAACTGTCTATTTCAACTAAATTGATCCATCCAAAACGAACTTTGTACTTTGCTATGAAGTTCCACCAGGAATGAGTTTTCATGCAAAAACTGTCTATTTCAACTTAATTCATCCATCCAAAACGAACTTTGTACTTTGCTATGAAGTTCCACCAGGAATGAGTTTTCATACAAAAACTGTCTATTTCAACTTAATTCATCCATCCAAAACGAACTTTGTACTTTGCTATGAAGTTCCACCAGGAATGAGTTTTCATGCAAAAACTGTCTATTTCAACTTAATTCATCCATCCAAAACGAACTTT
Organism: Anopheles moucheti; assembly: GCF_943734755.1. Taxonomy (NCBI): domain Eukaryota; kingdom Metazoa; phylum Arthropoda; class Insecta; order Diptera; family Culicidae; genus Anopheles; species Anopheles moucheti. The sequence continues at coordinate 258,652 of NW_026453670.1, forward strand.
GTACTTTGCTATGAAGTTCCACCAGGAATGAGTTTTCATGCAAAAACTGTCTATTTCAACTAAATTGATCCATCCAAAACGAACTTTGTACTTTGCTATGAAGTTCCACCAGGAATGAGTTTTCATACAAAAACTGTCTATTTCAACTTAATTCATCCATCCAAAACGAACTTTGTACTTTGCTATGAAGTTCCACCAGGAATGAGTTTTCATGCAAAAAACTGTCTATTTCAACTTAATTCATCCATCCAAAACGAACTTTGTACTTTGCTATGAAGTTCCACCAGGAATGAGTTTTCATGCAAAAACTGTCTATTTCAACTAAATTGATCCATCCAAAACGAACTTTGTACTTTGCTATGAAGTTCCACCAGGAATGAGTTTTCATGCAAAAACTGTCTATTTCAACTTAATTCATCCATCCAAAACGAACTTTGTACTTTGCTATGAAGTTCCACCAGGAATGAGTTTTCATGCAAAAACTGTCTATTTCAACTTAATTCATCCATCCAAAACGAACTTTGTACTTTGCTATGAAGTTCCACCAGGAATGAGTTTTCATACAAAAACTGTCTATTTCAACTTAATTCATCCATCCAAAACGAACTTTGTACTTTGCTATGAAGTTCCACCAGGAATGAGTTTTCATACAAAAACTGTCTATTTCAACTTAATTTATCCATCCAAAACGAACTTTGTACTTTGCTATGAAGTTCCACCAGGAATGAGTTTTCATGCAAAAACTGTCTATTTCAACTTAATTCGTCCATCCAAAACGAACTTTGTACTTTGCTATGAAGTTCCACCAGGAATGAGTTTTCATGCAAAAACTGTCTATTTCAACTAAATTGATCCATCCAAAACGAACTTTGTACTTTGCTATGAAGTTCCACCAGGAATGAGTTTTCATGCAAAAACTGTCTATTTCAACTTAATTCATCCATCCAAAACGAACTTTGTACTTTGCTATGAAGTTCCACCAGGAATGAGTTTTCATGCAAAAACTGTCTATTTCAACTTAATTCATCCATCCAAAACGAACTTTGTACTTTGCTATGAAGTTCCACCAGGAATGAGTTTTCATGCAAAAACTGTCTATTTCAACTTAATTCATCCATCCAAAACGAACTTTGTACTTTGCTATGAAGTTCCACCAGGAATGAGTTTTCATGCAAAAACTGTCTATTTCAACTAAATTGATCCATCCAAAACGAACTTTGTACTTTGCTATGAAGTTCCACCAGGAATGAGTTTTCATGCAAAAACTGTCTATTTCAACTTAATTCATCCATCCAAAACGAACTTTGTACTTTGCTATGAAGTTCCACCAGGAATGAGTTTTCATGCAAAAACTGTCTATTTCAACTTAATTCATCCATCCAAAACGAACTTTGTACTTTGCAATGAAGTTCCACCAGGAATGAGTTTTCATACAAAAACTGTCTATTTCAACTTAATTCATCCATCCAAAACGAACTTTGTACTTTGCTATGAAGTTCCACCAGGAATGAGTTTTCATACAAAAACTGTCTATTTCAACTAAATTGATCCATCCAAAACGAACTTTGTACTTTGCTATGAAGTTCCACCAGGAATGAGTTTTCATGCAAAAACTGTCTATTTCAACTTAATTCATCCATCCAAAACGAACTTTGTACTTTGCTATGAAGTTCCACCAGGAATGAGTTTTCATGCAAAAACTGTCTATTTCAACTTAATTCATCCATCCAAAACGAACTTTGTACTTTGCTATGAAGTTCCACCAGGAATGAGTTTTCATGCAAAAACTGTCTATTTCAACTTAATTCGTCCATCCAAAACGAACTTTGTACTTTGCTATGAAGTTCCACCAGGAATGAGTTTTCATACAAAAACTGTCTATTTCAACTAAATTGATCCATCCAAAACGAACTTTGTACTTTGCTATGAAGTTCCACCAGGAATGAGTTTTCATGCAAAAACTGTCTATTTCAACTTAATTCATCCATCCAAAACGAACTTTGTACTTTGCTATGAAGTTCCACCAGGAATGAGTTTTCATGCAAAAACTGTCTATTTCAACTTAATTCATCCATCCAAAACGAACTTTGTACTTTGCTATGAAGTTCCACCAGGAATGAGTTTTCATGCAAAAACTGTCTATTTCAACTTAATTCGTCCATCCAAAACGAACTTTGTACTTTGCTATGAAGTTCCACCAGGAATGAGTTTTCATGCAAAAACTGTCTATTTCAACTAAATTGATCCATCCAAAACGAACTTTGTACTTTGCTATGAAGTTCCACCAGGAATGAGTTTTCATGCAAAAACTGTCTATTTCAACTTAATTCATCCATCCAAAACGAACTTTGTACTTTGCTATGAAGTTCCACCAGGAATGAGTTTTCATACAAAAACTGTCTATTTTAACTTAATTCATCCATCCAAAACGAACTTTGTACTTTGCTATGAAGTTCCACCAGGAATGAGTTTTCATGCAAAAACTGTCTATTTTAACTTAATTCATCCATCCAAAACGAACTTTGTACTTTGCTATGAAGTTCCACCAGGAATGAGTTTTCATACAAAAACTGTCTATTTCAACTAAATTGATCCATCCAAAACGAACTTTGTACTTTGCTATGAAGTTCCACCAGGAATGAGTTTTCATGCAAAAACTGTCTATTTCAACTTAATTCATCCATCCAAAACGAACTTTGTACTTTGCTATGAAGTTCCACCAGGAATGAGTTTTCATGCAAAAACTGTCTATTTCAACTTAATTCATCCATCCAAAACGAACTTTGTACTTTGCTATGAAGTTCCACCAGGAATGAGTTTTCATGCAAAAACTGTCTATTTCAACTTAATTCATCCATCCAAAACGAACTTTGTACTTTGCTATGAAGTTCCACCAGGAATGAGTTTTCATGCAAAAACTGTCTATTTCAACTTAATTCATCCATCCAAAACGAACTTTGTACTTTGCTATGAAGTTCCACCAGGAATGAGTTTTCATGCAAAAACTGTCTATTTCAACTTAATTCATCCATCCAAAACGAACTTTGTACTTTGCTATGAAGTTCCACCAGGAATGAGTTTTCATGCAAAAACTGTCTATTTCAACTTAATTCATCCATCCAAAACGAACTTTGTACTTTGCTATGAAGTTCCACCAGGAATGAGTTTTCATACAAAAACTGTCTATTTCAACTTAATTCATCCATCCAAAACGAACTTTGTACTTTGCTATGAAGTTCCACCAGGAATGAGTTTTCATGCAAAAACTGTCTATTTCAACTTAATTTATCCATCCAAAACGAACTTTGTACTTTGCTATGAAGTTCCACCAGGAATGAGTTTTCATGCAAAAACTGTCTATTTCAACTTAATTCATCCATCCAAAACGAACTTTGTACTTTGCTATGAAGTTCCACCAGGAATGAGTTTTCATGCAAAAACTGTCTATTTCAACTTAATTCATCCATCCAAAACGAACTTTGTACTTTGCTATGAAGAAGTTCCACCAGGAATGAGTTTTCATACAAAAACTGTCTATTTCAACTTAATTCATCCATCCAAAACGAACTTTGTACTTTGCTATGAAGTTCCACCAGGAATGAGCTTTCATGCAAAAACTGTCTATTTCAACTTAATTTATCCATCCAAAACGAACTTTGTACTTTGCTATGAAGTTCCACCAGGAATGAGTTTTCATGCAAAAACTGTCTATTTCAACTTAATTCATCCATCCAAAACGAACTTTGTACTTTGCTATGAAGTTCCACCAGGAATGAGTTTTCATGCAAAAACTGTCTATTTCAACTTAATTCATCCATCCAAAACGAACTTTGTACTTTGCTATGAAGTTCCACCAGGAATGAGTTTTCATGCAAAAACTGTCTATTTCAACTTAATTCATCCATCCAAAACGAACTTTGTACTTTGCTATGAAGTTCCACCAGGAATGAGTTTTCATGCAAAAACTGTCTATTTCAACTTAATTCATCCATCCAAAACGAACTTTGTACTTTGCTATGAAGTTCCACCAGGAATGAGTTTTCATGCAAAAACTGTCTATTTCAACTTAATTCATCCATCCAAAACGAACTTTGTACTTTGCTATGAAGTTCCACCAGGAATGAGTTTTCATGCAAAAACTGTCTATTTCAACTTAATTCATCCATCCAAAACGAACTTTGTACTTTGCTATGAAGTTCCACCAGGAATGAGTTTTCATGCAAAAACTGTCTATTTCAACTTAATTCATCCATCCAAAACGAACTTTGTACTTTGCTATGAAGTTCCACCAGGAATGAGTTTTCATGCAAAAACTGTCTATTTCAACTTAATTCATCCATCCAAAACGAACTTTGTACTTTGCTATGAAGTTCCACCAGGAATGAGTTTTCATGCAAAAACTGTCTATTTCAACTTAATTCATCCATCCAAAACGAACTTTGTACTTTGCTATGAAGTTCCACCAGGAATGAGTTTTCATGCAAAAACTGTCTATTTCAACTTAATTCATCCATCCAAAACGAACTTTGTACTTTGCTATGAAGTTCCACCAGGAATGAGTTTTCATACAAAAACTGTCTATTTCAACTTAATTCATCCATCCAAAACGAACTTTGTACTTTGCTATGAAGTTCCACCAGGAATGAGTTTTCATGCAAAAACTGTCTATTTCAACTTAATTTATCCATCCAAAACGAACTTTGTACTTTGCTATGAAGTTCCACCAGGAATGAGTTTTCATGCAAAAACTGTCTATTTCAACTTAATTCATCCATCCAAAACGAACTTTGTACTTTGCTATGAAGTTCCACCAGGAATGAGTTTTCATGCAAAAACTGTCTATTTCAACTTAATTCATCCATCCAAAACGAACTTTGTACTTTGCTATGAAGAAGTTCCACCAGGAATGAGTTTTCATACAAAAACTGTCTATTTCAACTTAATTCATCCATCCAAAACGAACTTTGTACTTTGCTATGAAGTTCCACCAGGAATGAGCTTTCATGCAAAAACTGTCTATTTCAACTTAATTTATCCATCCAAAACGAACTTTGTACTTTGCTATGAAGTTCCACCAGGAATGAGTTTTCATGCAAAAACTGTCTATTTCAACTTAATTCATCCATCCAAAACGAACTTTGTACTTTGCTATGAAGTTCCACCAGGAATGAGTTTTCATGCAAAAACTGTCTATTTCAACTTAATTCATCCATCCAAAACGAACTTTGTACTTTGCTATGAAGAAGTTCCACCAGGAATTAGTTTTCATACAAAAACTGTCTATTTCAACTTAATTCATCCATCCAAAACGAACTTTGTACTTTGCTATGAAGTTCCACCAGGAATGAGTTTTCATGCAAAAACTGTCTATTTCAACTAAATTGATCTATCCAAAACGAACTTTGTACTTTGCTATGAAGTTCCACCAGGAATGAGTTTTCATGCAAAAACTGTCTATTTCAACTTAATTCATCCATCCAAAACGAACTTTGTACTTTGCTATGAAGTTCCACCAGGAATGAGTTTTCATACAAAAACTGTCTATTTCAACTTAATTCATCCATCCAAAACGAACTTTGTACTTTGCTATGAAGTTCCACCAGGAATGAGTTTTCATGCAAAAACTGTCTATTTCAACTTAATTCATCCATCCAAAACGAACTTTGTACTTTGCTATGAAGTTCCACCAGGAATGAGTTTTCATGCAAAAACTGTCTATTTCAACTTAATTCATCCATCCAAAACGAACTTTGTACTTTGCTATGAAGAAGTTCCACCAGGAATGAGTTTTCATACAAAAACTGTCTATTTCAACTTAATTCATCCATCCAAAACGAACTTTGTACTTTGCTATGAAGTTCCACCAGGAATGAGTTTTCATGCAAAAACTGTCTATTTCAACTAAATTGATCTATCCAAAACGAACTTTGTACTTTGCTATGAAGTTCCACCAGGAATGAGTTTTCATGCAAAAACTGTCTATTTCAACTTAATTCATCCATCCAAAACGAACTTTGTACTTTGCTATGAAGTTCCACCAGGAATGAGTTTTCATACAAAAACTGTCTATTTCAACTTAATTCATCCATCCAAAACGAACTTTGTACTTTGCTATGAAGTTCCACCAGGAATGAGTTTTCATGCAAAAACTGTCTATTTCAACTTAATTCATCCATCCAAAACGAACTTTGTACTTTGCTATGAAGTTCCACCAGGAATGAGTTTTCATACAAAAACTGTCTATTTCAACTAAATTGATCCATCCAAAACGAACTTTGTACTTTGCTATGAAGTTCCACCAGGAATGAGTTTTCATACAAAAACTGTCTATTTCAATTAAATTGATCCATCCAAAACGAACTTTGTACTTTGCTATGAAGTTCCACCAGGAATGAGTTTTCATGCAAAAACTGTCTATTTCAACTTAATTCATCCATCCAAAACGAACTTTGTACTTTGCTATGAAGTTCCACCAGGAATGAGTTTTCATGCAAAAACTGTCTATTTCAACTTAATTCATCCATCCAAAACGAACTTTGTACTTTGCTATGAAGTTCCACCAGGAATGAGTTTTCATACAAAAACTGTCTATTTCAACTAAATTGATCCATCCAAAACGAACTTTGTACTTTGCTATGAAGTTCCACCAGGAATGAGTTTTCATACAAAAACTGTCTATTTCAACTAAATTGATCCATCCAAAACGAACTTTGTACTTTGCTATGAAGTTCCACCAGGAATGAGTTTTCATGCAAAAACTGTCTATTTCAACTTAATTCATCCATCCAAAACGAACTTTGTACTTTGCTATGAAGTTCCACCAGGAATGAGTTTTCATACAAAAACTGTCTATTTCAACTAAATTGATCCATCCAAAACGAACTTTGTACTTTGCTATGAAGTTCCACCAGGAATGAGTTTTCATGCAAAAACTGTCTATTTCAACTAAATTGATCCATCCAAAACGAACTTTGTACTTTGCTATGAAGTTCCACCAGGAATGAGTTTTCATGCAAAAACTGTCTATTTCAACTAAATTGATCCATCCAAAACGAACTTTGTACTTTGCTATGAAGTTCCACCAGGAATGAGTTTTCATGCAAAAACTGTCTATTTCAACTTAATTCATCCATCCAAAACGAACTTTGTACTTTGCTATGAAGTTCCACCAGGAATGAGTTTTCATGCAAAAACTGTCTATTTCAACTAAATTGATCCATCCAAAACGAACTTTGTACTTTGCTATGAAGTTCCACCAGGAATGAGTTTTCATACAAAAACTGTCTATTTCAACTAAATTGATCCATCCAAAACGAACTTTGTACTTTGCTATGAAGTTCCACCAGGAATGAGTTTTCATGCAAAAACTGTCTATTTCAACTTAATTCATCCATCCAAAACGAACTTTGTACTTTGCTATGAAGTTCCACCAGGAATGAGTTTTCATGCAAAAACTGTCTATTTCAACTTAATTCATCCATCCAAAACGAACTTTGTACTTTGCTATGAAGTTCCACCAGGAATGAGTTTTCATACAAAAACTGTCTATTTCAACTAAATTGATCCATCCAAAACGAACTTTGTACTTTGCTATGAAGTTCCACCAGGAATGAGTTTTCATGCAAAAACTGTCTATTTCAACTAAATTGATCCATCCAAAACGAACTTTGTACTTTGCTATGAAGTTCCACCAGGAATGAGTTTTCATGCAAAAACTGTCTATTTCAACTTAATTCATCCATCCAAAACGAACTTTGTACTTTGCTATGAAGTTCCACCAGGAATGAGTTTTCATGCAAAAACTGTCTATTTCAACTTAATTCATCCATCCAAAACGAACTTTGTACTTTGCTATGAAGTTCCACCAGGAATGAGTTTTCATACAAAAACTGTCTATTTCAACTAAATTGATCCATCCATAACGAACTTTGTACTTTGCGATGAAGTTCCACCAGGAATGAGTTTTCATGCAAAAACTGTCTATTTCAACCTTATTCATCCATCCAAAACAAACTTTGTACTTTGCTATGAAGTTCTACCAGGAATGAGTTTTCATACAAAAACTGTCTATTTCAACTAAATTGATCCATCCAAAACGAACTTTGTACTTTGCTATGAAGTTCCACCAGGAATGAGTTTTTATGCAAAAACTGTCTATTTCAACTAAATTGATCCATCCAAAACGAACTTTGTACTTTGCTATGAAGTTCCACCAGGAATGAGTTTTCATACAAAAACTGTCTATTTCAACTAAATTGATCCATCCAAAACGAACTTTGTACTTTGCTATGAAGTTCCACCAGGAATGAGTTTTTATGCAAAAACTGTCTATTTCAACTAAATTGATCCATCCAAAACGAACTTTGTACTTTGCTATGAAGTTCCACCAGGAATGAGTTTTCATACAAAAACTGTCTATTTCTACTTAATTCATCCATCCAAAACGAACTTTGTACTTTGCTATGAAGTTCCACCAGGAATGAGTTTTTATGCAAAAACTGTCTATTTCAACTAACTTTGTCCATCCAAAACGAACTTTGTACTTTGCTATGAAGTTCCACCAGGAATGAGTTTTCATACAAAAACTGTCTATTTCAACTAAATTGATCCATCCAAAACGAACTTTGTACTTTGCGATGAAGTTCCACCAGGAATGAGTTTTCATGCAAAAACTGTCTATTTCCACTTAATTCATCCATCCAAAACGAACTTTGTACTTTGCTATGAAGTTCCACCAGGAATGAGTTTTTATGCAAAAACTGTCTATTTCAACTAAATTGATCCATCCAAAACGAACTTTGTACTCTGCTATGAAGTTCTACCAGGAATGAGTTTTCATGCAAAAACTGTCTATTTCAACTAACTTTGTCCATCCAAAACGAACTTTGTACTTTGCTATGAAGTTCCACCAGGAATGAGTTTTCATACAAAAACTGTCTATTTCAACTAAATTGATCCATCCAAAACGAACTTTGTACTTTGCTATGAAGTTCCACCAGGAATGAGTTTTTATGCAAAAACTGTCTATTTCAACTAAATTGATCCATCCAAAACGAACTTTGTACTCTCCTATGAAGTTCTACCAGGAATGAGTTTTCATGCAAAAACTGTCTATTTCAACTAAATTGATCCATCCAAAACGAACTTTGTACTTTGCTATGAAGTTCCACCAGGAATGAGTTTTCATACAAAAACTGTCTATTTCAACTAAATTGATCCATCCAAAACGAACTTTGTACTCTGCTATGAAGTTCTACCAGGAATGAGTTTTCATGCAAAAACTGTCTATTTCAACTTAATTCGTCCATCCAAAACGAACTTTGTACTTTGCTATGAAGTTCCACCAGGAATGAGTTTTCATACAAAAACTGTCTATTTCAACTAAATTGATCCATCCAAAACGAACTTTGTACTCTGCTATGAAGTTCTACCAGGAATGAGTTTTCATGCAAAAACTGTCTATTTCAACTAATTTCGTCCATCCAAAACGAACTTTGTACTTTGCTATGAAGTTCCACCAGGAATGAGTTTTCATACAAAAACTGTCTATTTCAACTAAATTGATCCATCCAAAACGAACTTTGTACTCTGCTATGAAGTTCTACCAGGAATGAGTTTTCATGCAAAAACTGTCTATTTCAACTTAATTCATCCATCCAAAACGAACTTTGTACTTTGCTATGAAGTTCCACCAGGAATGAGTTTTTATGCAAAAACTGTCTATTTCAACTAAATTGATCCATCCAAAACGAACTTTGTACTCTGCTATGAAGTTCTACCAGGAATGAGTTTTCATGCAAAAACTGTCTATTTCAACTAACTTTGTCCATCCAAAACGAACTTTGTACTTTGCTATGAAGTTCCACCAGGAATGAGTTTTCATACAAAAACTGTCTATTTCAACTAAATTGATCCATCCAAAACGAACTTTGTACTTTGCTATGAAGTTCCACCAGGAATGAGTTTTTATGCAAAAACTGTCTATTTCAACTAAATTGATCCATCCAAAACGAACTTTGTACTCTGCTATGAAGTTCTACCAGGAATGAGTTTTCATGCAAAAACTGTCTAATTCAACTAAATTGATCCATCCAAAACGAACTTTGTACTCTGCTATGAAGTTCCACCAGGAATGAGTTTTTATGCAAAAACTGTCTATTTCAACTAAATTGATCCATCCAAAACGAACTTTGTACTCTGCTATGAAGTTCCACCAGGAATGAGTTTTCATACAAAAACTGTCTATTTCAACTAATTTCGTCCATCCAAAACGAACTTTGTACTTTGCTATGAAGTTCCACCAGGAATGAGTTTTCATACAAAAACTGTCTATTTCAACTAAATTGATCCATCCAAAACGAACTTTGTACTCTGCTATGAAGTTCTACCAGGAATGAGTTTTCATGCAAAAACTGTCTATTTCAACCAACTTTGTCCATCCAAAACGAACTTTGTATTTTGCTATGAAGTTCCACCAGGAATGAGTTTTTATGCAAAAACTGTCTATTTCAACTAAATTGATCCATCCAAAACGAACTTTGTACTTTGCTATGAAGTTCCACCAGGAATGAGTTTTCATACAAAAACTGTCTATTTCAACTAAATTGATCCATCCAAAACGAACTTTGTACTTTGCTATGAAGTTCCACCAGGAATGAGTTTTTATGCAAAAACTGTCTATTTCAACTAAATTGATCCATCCAAAACGAACTTTGTACTCTGCTATGAAGTTCTACCAGGAATGAGTTTTCATGCAAAAACTGTCTATTTCAACTAACTTTGTCCATCCAAAACGAACTTTGTACTTTGCTATGAAGTTCCACCAGGAATGAGTTTTCATACAAAAACTGTCTATTTCAACTAAATTGATCCATCCAAAACGAACTTTGTACTTTGCTATGAAGTTCCACCAGGAATGAGTTTTTATGCAAAAACTGTCTATTTCAACTAAATTGATCCATCCAAAACGAACTTTGTACTCTGCTATGAAGTTCTACCAGGAATGAGTTTTCATGCAAAAACTGTCTATTTCAACTAACTTTGTCCATCCAAAACGAACTTTGTACTTTGCTATGAAGTTCCACCAGGAATGAGTTGTCATACAAAAACTGTCTATTTCAACTAAATTGATCCATCCAAAACGAACTTTGTACTCTGCTATGAAGTTCTACCAGGAATGAGTTTTCATGCAAAAACTGTCTATTTCAACTAACTTTGTCCATCCAAAACGAACTTTGTACTTTGCTATGAAGTTCCACCAGGAATGAGTTTTTATGCAAAAACTGTCTATTTCAACTAAATTGATCCATCCAAAACGAACTTTGTACTTTGCTATGAAGTTCTACCAGGAATGAGTTTTTATGCAAAAACTGTCTATTTCAACTAAATTGATCCATCCAAAACGAACTTTGTACTTTGCTATGAAGTTCCACCAGGAATGAGTTTTTATGCAAAAACTGTCTATTTCAACTAAATTGATCCATCCAAAACGAACTTTGTACTCTGCTATGAAGTTCTACCAGGAATGAGTTTTCATGCAAAAACTGTCTATTTCAACTAACTTTGTCCATCCAAAACGAACTTTGTACTTTGCTATGAAGTTCCACCAGGAATGAGTTTTCATACAAAAACTGTCTATTTCAACTAAATTGATCCATCCAAAACGAACTTTGTACTTTGCTATGAAGTTCCACCAGGAATGAGTTTTTATGCAAAAACTGTCTATTTCAACCTTATTCATCCATCCAAAACGAACTTTGTACTTTGCTATGAAGTTCCACCAGGAATGAGTTTTCATGCAAAAACTGTCTATTTCAACTAACTTTGTCCATCCAAAACGAACTTTGTACTTTGCTATGAAGTTCCACCAGGAATGAGTTTTCATACAAAAACTGTCTATTTCAACTTAATTCATCCATCCAAAACGAACTTTGTACTTTGCTATGAAGTTCCACCAGGAATGAGTTTTTATGCAAAAACTGTCTATTTCAACTAAATTGATCCATCCAAAACGAACTTTGTACTTTGCTATGAAGTTCCACCAGGAATGAGTTTTCATGCAAAAACTGTCTATTTCAACTAACTTTGTCCATCCAAAACGAACTTTGTACTTTGCGATGAAGTTCCACCAGGAATGAGTTTTCATACAAAAACTGTCTATTTCAACTAAATTGATCCATCCAAAACGAACTTTGTACTTTGCTATGAAGTTCCACCAGGAATGAGTTTTCATGCAAAAACTGTCTATTTCAACTAAATTCATCCATCCAAAACGAACTTTGTACTTTGCTATGAAGTTCCACCAGGAATGAGTTTTCATGCAAAAACTGTCTATTTCAACTAAATTGATCCATCCAAAACGAACTTTGTACTTTGCTATGAAGTTCCACCAGGAATGAGTTTTCATGCAAAAACTGTCTATTTCAACTAAATTGATCCATCCAAAACGAACTTTGTACTTTGCTATGAAGTTCTACCAGGAATGAGTTTTCATGCAAAAACTGTCTATTTCAACTAAATTGATCCATCCAAAACGAACTTTGTACTTTGCTATGAAGTTCCACCAGGAATGAGTTTTTATGCAAAAACTGTCTATTTCAACCTTATTCATCCATCCAAAACAAATTTTGTACTTTGCTATGAAGTTCTACCAGGAATGAGTTTTCATACAAAAACTGTCTTTTTTAACTAAATTGATCCATCCAAAATGAACTTTGTACTTTGCTATGAAGTTCCACCAGGAATGAGTTTTCATGAAAAAACTGTCTATTTCAACTAAATTGATCCATCCAAAACGAACTTTGTACTTTGCTATGAAGTTCCACCAGGAATGAGTTTTTATGCAAAAACTGTCTATTTCAACTAAATTGATCCATCCAAAACAAACTTTGTACTCTGCTATGAAGTTCTACCAGGAATGAGTTTTCATGCAAAAACTGTCTATTTCAACTAACTTTGTCCATCCAAAACGAACTTTGTACTTTGCTATGAAGTTCCACCAGGAATGAGTTTTCATACAAAAACTGTCTATTTCAACTAAATTGATCCATCCAAAACGAACTTTGTACTTTGCTATGAAGTTCAACCAGGAATGAGTTTTCATACAAAAACTGTCTATTTCAACTAAATTGATCCATCCAAAACGAACTTTGTACTTTGCTATGAAGTTCCACCAGGAATGAGTTTTTATGCAAAAACTGTCTATTTCAACTAAATTGATCCATCCAAAACGAACTTTGTACTTTGCTATGAAGTTCCACCAGGAATAAGTTTTTATGCAAAAACTGTCTATTTCAACCTTATTCATCCATTTAAAACGAACTTTGTACTTTGCTATGAAGTTCCACCAGGAATGAGTTTTTATGCAAAAACTGTCTATTTCAACTAAATTGATCCATCCAAAACGAACTTTGTACTTTGCTATGAAGTTCCACCAGGAATGAGTTTTCATACAAAAACTGTCTATTTCAACTAAATTGATCCATCCAAAACGAACTTTGTACTTTGCTATGAAGTTCCACCAGGAATGAGTTTTTATGCAAAAACTGTCTATTTCAACTAAATTGATCCATCCAAAACGAACTTTGTACTTTGCTATGAAGTTCCACCAGGAATGAGTTTTCATACAAAAACTGTCTATTTCTACTTAATTCATCCATCCAAAACGAACTTTGTACTTTGCTATGAAGTTCCACCAGGAATGAGTTTTTATGCAAAAACTGTCTATTTCAACTAACTTTGTCCATCCAAAACGAACTTTGTACTTTGCTATGAAGTTCCACCAGGAATGAGTTTTCATACAAAAACTGTCTATTTCAACTAAATTGATCCATCCAAAACGAACTTTGTACTTTGCGATGAAGTTCCACCAGGAATGAGTTTTCATGCAAAAACTGTCTATTTCAACTTAATTCATCCATCCAAAACGAACTTTGTACTTTGCTATGAAGTTCCACCAGGAATGAGTTTTTATGCAAAAACTGTCTATTTCAACTAAATTGATCCATCCAAAACGAACTTTGTACTCTGCTATGAAGTTCTACCAGGAATGAGTTTTCATGCAAAAACTGTCTATTTCAACTAACTTTGTCCATCCAAAACGAACTTTGTACTTTGCTATGAAGTTCCACCAGGAATGAGTTTTCATACAAAAACTGTCTATTTCAACTAAATTGATCCATCCAAAACGAACTTTGTACTTTGCTATGAAGTTCCACCAGGAATGAGTTTTTATGCAAAAACTGTCTATTTCAACTAAATTGATCCATCCAAAACGAACTTTGTACTCTGCTATGAAGTTCTACCAGGAATGAGTTTTCATGCAAAAACTGTCTATTTCAACTAACTTTGTCCATCCAAAACGAACTTTGTACTTTGCTATGAAGTTCCACCAGGAATGAGTTTTCATACAAAAACTGTCTATTTCAACTAAATTGATCCATCCAAAACGAACTTTGTACTCTGCTATGAAGTTCTACCAGGAATGAGTTTTCATGCAAAAACTGTCTATTTCAACTAACTTTGTCCATCTAAAACGAACTTTGTACTTTGCTATGAAGTTCCACCAGGAATGAGTTTTTATGCAAAAACTGTCTATTTCAACTAAATTGATCCATCCAAAACGAACTTTGTACTTTGCTATGAAGTTCCACCAGGAATGAGTTTTCATACAAAAACTGTCTATTTCAACTAAATTGATCCATCCAAAACGAACTTTGTACTTTGCTATGAAGTTCCACCAGGAATGAGTTTTTATGCAAAAACTGTCTATTTCAACTAAATTGATCCATCCAAAACGAACTTTGTACTCTGCTATGAAGTTCTACCAGGAATGAGTTTTCATGCAAAAACTGTCTATTTCAACTAACTTTGTCCATCCAAAACGAACTTTGTACTTTGCTATGAAGTTCCACCAGGAATGAGTTTTCATACAAAAACTGTCTATTTCAACTAAATTGATCCATCCAAAACGAACTTTGTACTTTGCTATGAAGTTCCACCAGGAATGAGTTTTTATGCAAAAACTGTCTATTTCAACTAAATTGATCCATCCAAAACGAACTTTGTACTCTGCTATGAAGTTCTACCAGGAATGAGTTTTCATGCAAAAACTGTCTATTTCAACTAACTTTGTCCATCCAAAACGAACTTTGTACTTTGCTATGAAGTTCCACCAGGAATGAGTTTTCATACAAAAACTGTCTATTTCAACTAAATTGATCCATCCAAAACGAACTTTGTACTCTGCTATGAAGTTCTACCAGGAATGAGTTTTCATGCAAAAACTTTCTATTTCAACTAACTTTGTCCATCCAAAACGAACTTTGTACTTTGCTATGAAGTTCCACCAGGAATGAGTTTTTATGCAAAAACTGTCTATTTCAACTAAATTGATCCATCCAAAACGAACTTTGTACTTTGCTATGAAGTTCTACCAGGAATGAGTTTTTATGCAAAAACTGTCTATTTCAACTAAATTGATCCATCCAAAACGAACTTTGTACTTTGCTATGAAGTTCCACCAGGAATGAGTTTTTATGCAAAAACTGTCTATTTAAACTAAATTGATCCATCCAAAACGAACTTTGTACTCTGCTATGAAGTTCTACCAGGAATGAGTTTTCATGCAAAAACTGTCTATTTCAACTAACTTTGTCCATCCAAAACGAACTTTGTACTTTGCTATGAAGTTCCACCAGGAATGAGTTTTCATACAAAAACTGTCTATTTCAACTAAATTGATCCATCCAAAACGAACTTTGTACTTTGCTATGAAGTTCCACCAGGAATGAGTTTTTATGCAAAAACTGTCTATTTCAACCTTATTCATCCATCCAAAACGAACTTTGTACTTTGCTATGAAGTTCCACCAGGAATGAGTTTTTATGCAAAAACTGTCTATTTCAACTAACTTTGTCCATCCAAAACGAACTTTGTACTTTGCTATGAAGTTCCACCAGGAATGAGTTTTCATACAAAAACTGTCTATTTCAACTTAATTCATCCATCCAAAACGAACTTTGTACTTTGCTATGAAGTTCCATCAGGAATGAGTTTTTATGCAAAAACTGTCTATTTCAACTAAATTGATCCATCCAAAACGAACTTTGTACTTTGCTATGAAGTTCCACCAGGAATGAGTTTTTATGCAAAAACTGTCTTTTTCAACTAACTTTGTCCATCCAAAACGAATTTTGTACTTTGCTATGAAGTTCCACCAGGAATGAGTTTTCATACAAAAACTGTCTATTTCAACTAAATTGATCCATCCAAAACGAACTTTGTACTTTGCTATGAAGTTCCACCAGGAATGAGTTTTCATGCAAAAACTGTCTATTTCAACTTAATTCATCCATCCAAAACGAACTTTGTACTTTGCTATGAAGTTCCACCAGGAATGAGTTTTCATGCAAAAACTGTCTATTTCAACTAAATTGATCCATCCAAAACGAACTTTGTACTTTGCTATGAAGTTCCACCAGGAATGAGTTTTCATACAAAAACTGTCTATTTCAACTAAATTGATCCATCCAAAACGAACTTTGTACTTTGCTATGAAGTTCCACCAGGAATGAGTTTTCATACAAAAACTGTCTATTTCAACTAAATTGATCCATCCAAAACGAACTTTGTACTTTGCTATGAAGTTCCACCAGGAATGAGTTTTTATGCAAAAACTGTCTATTTCAACCTTATTCATCCATCCAAAACAAATTTTGTACTTTGCTATGAAGTTCTACCAGGAATGAGTTTTCATACAAAAACTGTCTTTTTCAACTAAATTGATCCATCCAAAATGAACTTTGTACTTTGCTATGAAGTTCCACCAGGAATGAGTTTTCATGAAAAAACTGTCTATTTCAACTAAATTGATCCATCCAAAACGAACTTTGTACTTTGCTATGAAGTTCCACCAGGAATGAGTTTTTATGCAAAAACTGTCTATTTCAACTAAATTGATCCATCCAAAACGAACTTTGTACTTTGCTATGAAGTTCCACCAGGAATGAGTTTTTATGCAAAAACTGTCTATTTCAACTAAATTGATCCATCCAAAACGAACTTTTTACTCTGCTATGAAGTTCTACCAGGAATGAGTTTTCATGCAAAAACTGTCTATTTCAACTAACTTTGTCCATCCAAAACGAACTTTGTACTTTGCTATGAAGTTCCACCAGGAATGAGTTTTCATACAAAAACTGTCTATTTCAACTTAATTCATCCATCCGATACGAACTTTGTACTTTGCTATGAAGTTCCACCAGGAATGAGTTTTTATGCAAAAACTGTCTATTTCAACTAACTTTGTCCATCTAAAACGAACTTTGTACTTTGCTATGAAGTTCCACCAGGAATGAGTTTTCATACAAAAACTGTCTATTTCAACTAAATTGATCCATCCAAAACGAACTTTGTACTTTGCGATGAAGTTCCACCAGGAATGAGTTTTCATGCAAAAACTGTCTATTTCAACCTTATTCATCCATCCAAAACAAACTTTGTACTTTGCTATGAAGTTCTACCAGGAATGAGTTTTCATACAAAAACTGTCTATTTCAACTAAATTGATCCATCCAAAACGAACTTTGTACTTTGCTATGAAGTTCCACCAGGAATGAGTTTTCATGCAAAAACTGTCTATTTCAACTTAATTCATCCATCCAAAACGAACTTTGTACTTTGCTATGAAGTTCCACCAGGAATGAGTTTTTATGCAAAAACTGTCTATTTCAACTAAATTGATCCATCCAAAACGAACTTTGTACTTTGCTATGAAGTTCCACCAGGAATGAGTTTTCATACAAAAACTGTCTATTTCAACTAAATTGATCCATCCTAAACGAACTTTGTACTTTGCTATGAAGTTCCACCAGGAATGAGTTTTTATGCAAAAACTGTCTATTTCAACTAAATTTATCCATCCAAAACGAACTTTGTACTCTGCTATGAAGTTCTACCAGGAATGAGTTTTCATGAAAAAACTGTCTATTTCAACTAACTTTGTCCATCCAAAACGAACTTTGTACTTTGCTATGAAGTTCCACCAGGAATGAGTTTTCATACAAAAACTGTCTATTTCAACTAAATTGATCCATCCAAAACGAACTTTGTACTTTGCTATGAAGTTCCACCAGGAATGAGTTTTTATGCAAAAACTGTCTATTTCAACTAAATTGATCCATCCAAAACGAACTTTGTACTCTGCTATGAAGTTCTACCAGGAATGAGTTTTCATGCAAAAACTGTCTATTTCAACTAAATTGATCCATCCAAAACGAACTTTGTACTTTGCTATGAAGTTCCACCAGGAATGAGTTTTTATGCAAAAACTGTCTATTTCAACTAACTTTGTCCATCCAAAACGAACTTTGTACTTTGCGATGAAGTTCCACCAGGAATGAGTTTTCATGCAAAAACTGTCTATTTCAACTAAATTGATCCATCCAAAACGAACTTTGTACTCTGCTATGAAGTTCTACCAGGAATGAGTTTTCATGCAAAAACTGTCTATTTCAACTAAATTGATCCATCCAAAACGAACTTTGTACTTTGCTATGAAGTTTCACCAGGAATGAGTTTTCATGCAAAAACTGTCTATTTCAACTAAATTGATCCATCCAAAACGAACTTTGTACTTTGCTATGAAGTTCCACCAGGAATGAGTTTTCATGCAAAAACTGTCTATTTCAACTTAATTCGTCCATCCGATTCGAACTTTGTACTTTGCTATGAAGTTCCACCAGGAATGAGTTTTCATGCAAAAACTGTCTATTTCAACTTAATTCGTCCATCCGATTCGAACTTTGTACTTTGCTATGAAGTTCTACCAGGAATGAGTTTTCATGCAAAAACTGTCTATTTCAACTAAATTGATCCATCCAAAACGAACTTTGTACTTTGCTATGAAGTTCCACCAGGAATGAGTTTTCATGCAAAAACTGTCTATTTCAACTTAATTCGTCCATCCAAAACGAACTTTGTACTTTGCTATGAAGTTCCACCAGGAATGAGTTTTCATACAAAAACTGTCTATTTCAACTAAATTGATCCATCCAAAACGATCTTTGTACTTTGCTATGAAGTTCTACCAGGAATGAGTTTTCATGCAAAAACTGTCTATTTCAACTAAATTGATCCATCCAAAACGAACTTTGTACTTTGCTATGAAGTTCCACCAGGAATGAGTTTTCATGCAAAAACTGTCTATTTCAACTAAATTGATCCATCCAAAACGAACTTTGTACTTTGCTATGAAGTTCCACCAGGAATGAGTTTTCATGCAAAAACTGTCTATTTCAACTAAATTGATCCATCCGATTCGAACTTTGTACTTTGCTATGAAGTTCCACCAGGAATGAGTTTTCATGCAAAAACTGTCTATTTCAACTAAATTGATCCATCCAAAACGAACTTTGTACTTTGCTATGAAGTTCCACCAGGAATGAGTTTTCATGCAAAAACTGTCTATTTCAACTAAATTGATCCATCCAAAACGAACTTTGTACTTTGCTATGAAGTTCCACCAGGAATGAGTTTTCATGCAAAAACTGTCTATTTCAACTAAATTGATCCATCCGATTCGAACTTTGTACTTTGCTATGAAGTTCCACCAGGAATGAGTTTTCATGCAAAAACTGTCTATTTCAACTAAATTGATCCATCCAAAACGAACTTTGTACTTTGCTATGAAGTTCCACCAGGAATGAGTTTTCATGCAAAAACTGTCTATTTCAACTAAATTGATCCATCCAAAACGAACTTTGTACTTTGCTATGAAGTTCCACCAGGAATGAGTTTTCATGCAAAAACTGTTAATTACAACTAACTTTGTCCATCCAAAACGAACTTTGTACTTTGCTATGAAGTTCTACCAGGAATGAGTTTTCATGCAAAAACTGTCTATTTCAACTAAATTGATCCATCCGATTCGTACTTTGTACTTTGCTATGAAGTTCCACCAGGAATGAGTTTTCATGCAAAAACTGTCTATTTCAACTAAATTGATCCATCCAAAACGAACTTTGTACTTTGCTATGAAGTTCCACCAGGAATGAGTTTTCATGCAAAAACTGTCTATTTCAACTAAATTGATCCATCCAAAACGAACTTTGTACTTTGCTATGAAGTTTCACCAGGAATGAGTTTTCATGCAAAAACTGTCTATTTCAACTTAATTCGTCCATCCAAAACGAACTTTGTACTTTGCTATGAAGTTCCACCAGGAATGAGTTTTCATACAAACACTGTTAATTACAACTAACTTTGTCCATCCAAAACGAACTTTGTACTTTGCTATGAAGTTCTACCAGGAATGAGTTTTCATGCAAAAACTGTCTATTTCAACTAAATTGATCCATCCAAAACGAACTTTGTACTTTGCTATGAAGTTCCACCAGGAATGAGTTTTCATGCAAAAACTGTCTATTTCAACTAAATTGATCCATCCAAAACGATCTTTGTACTTTGCTATGAAGTTCCACCAGGAATGAGTTTTCATGCAAAAACTGTCTATTTCAACTTAATTCGTCCATCCGATTCGAACTTTGTACTTTGCTATGAAGTTTCACCAGGAATGAGTTTTCATGCAAAAACTGTCTATTTCAACTTAATTCGTCCATCCGATTCGAACTTTGTACTTTGCTATGAAGTTCTACCAGGAATGAGTTTTCATGCAAAAACTGTCTATTTCAACTAAATTGATCCATCCAAAACGAACTTTGTACTTTGCTATGAAGTTCCACCAGGAATGAGTTTTCATGCAAAAACTGTCTATTTCAACTTAATTCGTCCATCCAAAACGAACTTTGTACTTTGCTATGAAGTTCCACCAGGAATGAGTTTTCATGCAAAAACTGTCTATTTCAACTAAATTGATCCATCCAAAACGAACTTTGTACTTTGCTATGAAGTTCCACCAGGAATGAGTTTTCATGCAAAAACTGTCTATTTCAACTTAATTCGTCCATCCGATTCGAACTTTGTACTTTGCTATGAAGTTTCACCAGGAATGAGTTTTCATGCAAAAACTGTCTATTTCAACTTAATTCGTCCATCCGATTCGAACTTTGTACTTTGCTATGAAGTTCTACCAGGAATGAGTTTTCATGCAAAAACTGTCTATTTCAACTAAATTGATCCATCCAAAACGAATTTTGTACTTTACTATGAAGTTCCACCAGGAATAAGTTTTCATGCAAAAACTGTCTATTTCAACTTAATTCGTCCATCCAAAACGAACTTTGTACTTTGCTATGAAGTTCCACCAGGAATGAGTTTTCATACAAAAACTGTCTATTTCAACTTAATTCATCCATCCAAAACGAACTTTGTACTTTGCTATGAAGTTCTACCAGGAATGAGTTTTCATGCAAAAACTGTCTATTTCAACTAAATTGATCCATCCAAAACGAACTTTGTACTTTGCTATGAAGTTCCACCAGGAATGAGTTTTTATGCAAAAACTGTCTATTTCAACTAACTTTGTCCATCCAAAACGAACTTTGTACTTTGCGATGAAGTTCCACCAGGAATGAGTTTTCATGCAAAAACTGTCTATTTCAACTAAATTGATCCATCCAAAACGAACTTTGTACTCTGCTATGAAGTTCTACCAGGAATGAGTTTTCATGCAAAAACTGTCTATTTCAACTAAATTGATCCATCCAAAACGAACTTTGTACTTTGCTATGAAGTTCCACCAGGAATGAGTTTTCATGCAAAAACTGTCTATTTCAACTAAATTGATCCATCCAAAACGAACTTTGTACTTTGCTATGAAGTTCCACCAGGAATGAGTTTTCATGCAAAAACTGTCTATTTCAACTTAATTCGTCCATCCGATTCGAACTTTGTACTTTGCTATGAAGTTCCACCAGGAATGAGTTTTCATGCAAAAACTGTCTATTTCAACTTAATTCGTCCATCCGATTCGAACTTTGTACTTTGCTATGAAGTTCTACCAGGAATGAGTTTTCATGCAAAAACTGTCTATTTCAACTAAATTGATCCATCCAAAACGAACTTTGTACTTTGCTATGAAGTTCCACCAGGAATGAGTTTTCATGCAAAAACTGTCTATTTCAACTTAATTCGTCCATCCAAAACGAACTTTGTACTTTGCTATGAAGTTCCACCAGGAATGAGTTTTCATACAAAAACTGTCTATTTCAACTAAATTGATCCATCCAAAACGATCTTTGTACTTTGCTATGAAGTTCTACCAGGAATGAGTTTTCATGCAAAAACTGTCTATTTCAACTAAATTGATCCATCCAAAACGAACTTTGTACTTTGCTATGAAGTTCCACCAGGAATGAGTTTTCATGCAAAAACTGTCTATTTCAACTAAATTGATCCATCCAAAACGAACTTTGTACTTTGCTATGAAGTTCCACCAGGAATGAGTTTTCATGCAAAAACTGTCTATTTCAACTAAATTGATCCATCCGATTCGAACTTTGTACTTTGCTATGAAGTTCCACCAGGAATGAGTTTTCATGCAAAAACTGTCTATTTCAACTAAATTGATCCATCCAAAACGAACTTTGTACTTTGCTATGAAGTTCCACCAGGAATGAGTTTTCATGCAAAAACTGTCTATTTCAACTAAATTGATCCATCCAAAACGAACTTTGTACTTTGCTATGAAGTTCCACCAGGAATGAGTTTTCATGCAAAAATTGTCTATTCAACTAAATTGATCCATCCGATTCGAACTTTGTACTTTGCTATGAAGTTCCACCAGGAATGAGTTTTCATGCAAAAAACTGTCTATTTCAACTAAATTGATCCATCCAAAACGAACTTTGTACTTTGCTATGAAGTTCCACCAGGAATGAGTTTTCATGCAAAAACTGTCTATTTCAACTAAATTGATCCATCCAAAACGAACTTTGTACTTTGCTATGAAGTTCCACCAGGAATGAGTTTTCATGCAAAAACTGTTAATTACAACTAACTTTGTCCATCCAAAACGAACTTTGTACTTTGCTATGAAGTTCTACCAGGAATGAGTTTTCATGCAAAAACTGTCTATTTCAACTAAATTGATCCATCCGATTCGTACTTTGTACTTTGCTATGAAGTTCCACC